>NW_026634563.1:129047-201337 GCF_024868665.1 Triplophysa rosa
AAAATAGACATGCTCTGTTTGACAGAAACATGGCTAAAACCAGATGATTATATTGCTTTAAATGAATCTGTCCCCCAAGATTATTATTATAAACACGAGCCTCGTCTAAAAGGCAGAGGGGGAGGTGTCGCAGCACTTTACAATAACTCTCTTAGCATTTCCCAGAAGTCGAACTCTAAATATAATTCTTTTGAAGTCATGGTTCTTCATGTTTCAACACCTAATACTAAAGATAAAACTCTTTTTAAATTGATTCTAGCTATTGTATATAGGCCTCCAGGGCACCACACAGATTTTATTAAAGAATTTGGTGGGTTCTTATCAGAACTAGTACTGGCCGCAGATAGACTCCTTGTCGTTGGTGACTTTAACATCCACGTAGATAACGTTACAGATGCCTTAGGAATGGCTTTCAAAGACACTCTTAACTCCATGGGCATTAGTCAACATGTGTCAGGACCCACTCACCTTCGTAATCATACTTTAGATTTAATACTGTCTTACGGTATAAATGTGGACGACGTTAAAATCCTTCAGCAGAGTGAAGACATTTCGGATCATTATCTGGTATTATGTTTGCTTCACTGGCCTACGGCTGCAAATAAAACTCATTGTTACAAATATGGTAGAACAATAACTTCAACTACCAAAGATGCGTTTCTCGATAATCTGCCCGAATTGTCTCAAATCATGAGAAATAACGTTGAAGATCTTGACATTACCACTGAAAATTTTAATTCCACCTTCTCGGTAACGCTAGACAAAGTTGCTCCACTACGTTTAAAGAAGATTAAAAATGGCAGCCCCACACCGTGGTATAATGAACACACTCAGGCTCTAAAGAAAGCGGCCCGAAAAATGGAGCGCAACTTTAAGAAAACTAAATTAGAGGTATTTCGTACAGCATGGAAGGATAGTATTCGAAAATACAGGAAAGCCCTAAAAACTTCTAGATCCGCCTACTTTTCATCACTAATAGAAGAAAACAAGCACAACCCTAGGTTTTTATTTAACACGGTGGCTAAATTAACAAAAAATAAATCGTCAGTGACTTCTGATCCTGTATATCAGCATAGCAGTGATGAATTTATGAACTACTTCACATATAAAATCCAAGATATTAGAGAAAAAATTATAACAATGCAATCAGAAGTGAAACCCGCTGAACAAACTAACTACAGCGCCCTTAAGGAGAAAATGCAATTATTTTATACCGTAGATCAAGATGAGCTGTCTAAAATTATTAGATCATCTAAATCAACAACATGCATACTAGACCCTATACCTACAAATCTACTGAAAGAGATGCTCCCAGAAATTATAGATCCTCTTCTTGGTATTATTAACTCATCTCTGACATTAGGACATGTGCCTAAAGCATATAAGGTGGCTGTTATAAGGCCCCTTGTCAAAAAACCCCAACTCGACCCTAGAGAACTAAGGAACTACAGGCCTATATCGAATCTACCTTTCATATCTAAAGTTCTGGAAAAAGTAGTTTCAACTCAATTATGCTCCTTCCTCCAAAGGAATGACATCAATGAAGAATTCCAGTCTGGATTTAGAGCATGTCACAGTACAGAGACTGCTTTGATCAGAGTTACAAATGATCTGCTATTGGCGTCTGACCGAGGTTGTATCTCGTTATTGGTGCTGCTAGACCTTAGTGCTGCATTCGATACCATTGACCACAGCACACTCCTACATAGACTCGAAAATTATGTCGGCATTAAGGGAATAGCTTTGAAATGGTTTAAATCTTATTTATCCGACCGTTTTCAATTTGTAGCAATAAACAATGAGGTGTCACGCAAATCGCAAGTCCAGTACGGTGTACCACAGGGCTCAGTCTTAGGGCCTCTGCTCTTCGCATTATACATGCTACCTCTAGGAGATATAATAAAGCGACACGGAGTTAGCTTTCACTGTTATGCTGATGATACTCAACTTTATATTTCCTCGAAGCCTCATGAAACACAGCAGTTCCATCGAATAATGGAATGCATAGTCGATATAAAAAACTGGATGAGTAACAACTTTTTATTACTGAACTCGGACAAAACGGAAGTGTTACTTATTGGACCGAAAACTGCTATAAGTAACAACCAAGAATACTGTTTAACTATTGACGGATGTTCCATAAAACCCTCGTCGTCAGCAAAGAATCTTGGCGTTCTATTCGATAGTAATCTGTCATTTGAGAGCCACGTCGCCAACACCTGTAAAATTGCGTTTTTCCATCTTAAGAATATATCTAAACTACGTCATATGCTGTCAATGTCAGATGCAGAGAAGTTAATTCATGCATTCATGACATCAAGACTAGATTACTGTAATGCACTGTTAGGTGGTTGCCCTGCAGGCTTATTACAAAAACTCCAATTGGTCCAAAACGCGGCAGCTCGAGTTCTTACACGTACAAAAAAGTATGAACATATTAGCCCGGTTCTGTCAACCTTGCACTGGTTACCTATAAAGCATCGCGTTAACTTTAAAATCTTGCTTATTACCTATAAAGCCTTACATGGTTTAGCTCCTCAGTACTTGAATGAACTCCTTTTGTATTACAGTCCTTCACGTGCATTACGCTCTCAGGCGTCCTGTCAGTTGGTAATACCTAGAATTTCAAAATCAAGTGCAGGTGGTAGATCCTTTTCCTATCTAGCGCCTAAACTTTGGAATAGTCTTCCCTGCACTGTCCGGGAGGCAGACACACTCTGTCAGTTTAAATCTAGACTAAAGACGCATCTTTTTAATCTTGCATACACTACTCTTCCATAATATAAATCTTCAGAGGGTTTAGGCTGCATTAGTTAGATCAACCGGAACCAAAAACACAACTGATGTACTTGTTGCATCAAAGAGTACAGAACAGTACTCTACTCTCAGCCAGTCTTGTCTCATTGTTCCAAGGTTACCACAGCGAGCAGGATGCAGTTCATGGCCTGACCTGATGGTAGAGCGGAGAATGGGAAGTGGGGACCTGACAAGAGCTGAGATGATAGAGCTGGATAAAGAAGGACGCGGTCTCTTGACATGTCTTCACCACAAAACTTCAAATGCTATTAGATTATTAATGATAATCTTAAACTACAATTTATTTTATTATTAAGTTTATTTATTTTATTTAGCCTTGTTGTGCAAGTTCTCTGGAGCTTGTGCAGAGGCAGCAGCTTTTGCCAGAGGGGAACTGGAATCCCCTGGTTGGGCCTGGGTTCTCCTGAGGTTTTTTTTCTCGATTAGAGTTTTGGGTTCCTCGCCACCGTTTGCATACTGTTTTTGCACTATCTGCCTGACCGGGGGGGCTGCTTTAGAATCTTAAAGTTTTACTTAATTAATATTGCATATAGGAATTTATTATCTGTTATATTTGACCTGTGCTTCTCTCTCCTTTATCCTAAATGTGTGCTCTCACTGAGCGTGTGTGTGTGTGCGTACTTGTCTGTGTACGTACGTGTGTGTGTGTGTCTGTGTGTGTTGGTGTGTGTGCGTGTTGTGTGTGTGGAGTGTTTTGTGTGTGGGTGTGTCTGTCTTCTGTGTTTTCAACCTTTTCTTGTTTTTGCAGGTACAACTTTGATTGTTTTGCTTGTAGTCAATGTGTCTCATGTACAGCTGCTTTGTAACAATGAAAATTGTAAAAGCGCTATATAAATAAAGTTGAGTTGAGTTGAGATGTGCAGAGTTGTGGAAACTATAGAGGTATTAAGCTGATGAGCCATACAATGAAGTTGTGGGAAAGAGTAGTGGAAGCAAGGCTAAGGGGAGAAGTGAGCATTTGTGAGCAGCAGTATGGTTTCATGCCAAGAAAGAGCACTACAGATGCGATATTTGCTTTGAGAAGGTTGGTGGAGAAGTACAGAGAGGGTCAGAAAGAGCTGCATTGTGTCTTTGTAGATTTAGAGAAAGCGTATGACAGGGTGCCAAGAGAGGAGCTGTGGTATTGTATGAGGAGGTCTGGAGTGGCAGAGAAGTATGTTAGAGTGGTGCAGGATGTGTATGAGACGCAGTAGGACAGTGGTAAGGTGTGCGGTAGGTGTGACAGAGGAGTTCACGGTGAAGGTGGGACTGCATCAAATCGCTCTGAGCCCCTTCTTGTTTGCGGTGGTGATGGACAGGCTACAGATGAGGTCAGACAGGAATCTCCATGGACTATGATGTTTGCGGATGATATTGTGATCTGTAGTGAGAGCAGGGAGCAGGTGGAGGAAAGTCTAGAGAGGTGGAGGTTTCTCTGGAGAGAAGAGGAATGAAGGTTAGTCGCAGCAAGACAGAATACATGTGTGTGAATGAGAGGGATCCAAGTGAAACAGTGAGGTTACAGGGAGAAGAGGTAAAAAAGGTGCAGGATTTATAAGTACTTAGGGTCAACAGTCAGAGAAATGGGGAGTGTGGAAAAGAGGTGAAGAAGCGTGTGCAGGCAGGTTGGAATGGGTGGAGAAAAGTGTCAGGTCTGTTGTGTGATAAAAGAGTACCAGCAAGAATGAAAGGAAAGGTGTACAGGGCAGTAGTGAGACCAGCGATGTTGTATGGTTTGGAGACAGTTGCACTGAGGAAAAGACAGGAGGAAGAGTTAGAGGTAGCAGAGCTGAAGATGTTGAGGTTCTCTTTGGGAGTGACGAGGATGGATAGGATCAGGAATGAGTACATCAGAGGGACAGCACATGTGAGATGTTTTGGAGACAAAGTTAGAGAGGCCAGGTTGAGATGGTTTGGACATGTTCAGAGGAGGGAGAGTGAATATATTGGTAAAAGGATGCTGAGGTTAGAGCTGCCAGGCAGGAGGCCGAGAGGAAGACCAAAGAGGAGGTTTATGGATGTAGTGAAGGAGGACATGAAGGTAGTCGGTCTGAGAGAAGAGGATGCAGGGGATAGGGCTAGATGGAGGCAGATGATTCGCTGTGGCGACCCCTGAAGGGAACAGCCGAAAGGAAAAGAAGACAGTTCTTTCATCATAACTTTTGTATGTCATATTCTGCCACGTTGAAAATGATGCAAATGAACTGATGACTGAAAGAAATGTCATTTGATTAATTTGCAATCATTACCTGAGTTCTCTCTGTAAGTTTGATCAGTCTCATTGTCCTTTGTAGAACTCTGTGAGGCATTTACAGATGCAGAGCCATCATTGGTCCAATAGATTTCAGTAGACGACTCGAGGGCTGTTGTGTCATTCAGGCGTGTAATGTTAGATGTGGAGTTTTCATGATCTTGTAATGAGTTATGCAAAATAGCAAATATATGTCAAATGATGCACACATTTAAATTTGTCTAGTCTTGGAAATAAATATTAGCTTGTTGTCATCAAAAGTCTATTGTGCTACAGAAAATGTGTTCCTGCTGAGCTACAGAACATTTATTTGTGCTGAGGTACAAAAAATGTGTGTTTACTTAACTACAGGAAATGGGTTCTGGTGGGCATGGCAAGGTAGTGTGATTATTAATCTCAGTAAGTGGAAAAACTGAAAACTGAAATGCACGACTTCGCTACTATAAGTTGCTTTGGATAAAACTGTCAACATCTATTAATGTAAGTACACGATTAACACATAACTACTGCAGTTATCTGCAGAATGATTTACATTGTATACTACCATTTAAAAATGAGAAGATTCCCTTATTGAATTGAATACATTTACACCTGAATTTGAATATAGCACACAAAAAGACAACCTGTAATAACAAACCATCTATCACATCTAGGACTAAATGACTAATTTGCCATTGCCAAAAGTGTAATGTAAATGGTATTTTATACTATCATACCTGCAGATGCCAAGCCAGGGTCACCATCTGATTTCTCAGGTCCAGATAAATAAATGCCAGACAGAGCTGTACAGTTTTTTGCTGACAAATCTGTAATTCAAAATGGTTTCATTTGTAAATTGTCATGAATAAATTATGTCAACATTAGTCATGTTGCACAAACCAGACCTTTAGCATCGTAACAGAAGGCGTCAGAATAATTTCTTTCCAAAAACCTGATGCCAACTAGGTTGCCTGCACAGGATTTATGTGGTTTGTGACGAAGGATCGCTGTCCGTCTGTCGTTTATCCAGCCGTACCTGCAGAGATTATGTAATGTAATACTGAAAATTCTGTTTTATTTACATTTATGCATTTGGCAGACGCTTCTATCCAACGTGACTTACATTGCATTATACTATACATTATGTATTTAAGTATGTGCAATTTCTGGGATTGAACCCATGATCTTGGCATTGTTAGCGCCATGCTCTAACCACTGAGCTACAGGAAAGCAGATAATATGACAACAAAATCCATGTACACATGTTAATACAAAATGAATGACAATTGTGGTGGACTTAATGAAGATAAATCACTAACATCTAACCTGCACGTCTGTAAACCTGCATCATAAGCTTTTTTGACCTCCTCCATTTGTGCTAATGAAGCTGATAGATGTTTACACAAGCTCTTGGCCTCCTCAAATGTCAGACTGTAGCGTTGTCTTCCCTCCACATGAAACACTCCAACATAACTGCAGCTACGCGACCCCACTGCAGACAGAGAAACATCATATTATCAATAATAATCATAATGCTTTTTTGATCCCAATATGCATATTAACAGAAAACCTGATTCATAAAAAAAAATGCAAAAAGGCCAGCACGTGGCAGCATGGAGAGAACCTAACTTTAGAATAGACAGGAGCCACATTTATACACAGCACTAGAATAACGTTGATCAGTCCTGCATTTGAGTTCTTTACTGTTGGGTTCAAAATGCAGTATGGTTATTTACAGAGGTGACAGGATTCTCAAATGAAACTCACAGCTGTTCATTTTCTGGCCTTTTCTGAACTGCATTTTAAACTGCAAGTCCTGCTATATAAACAGTAGTAAAATGCTAAGTCATTGCAAAAAGAATCGTTTTTGTTGATGTAGATCAGCGGTTCCAATTTGGAATCGGAATCGAAAGGCCACACTGTAAAAAATTGCTGTTAAAAAACAGCCAAATTCTGACAGTAACATACTGTTTTTTGTTAAAACAGTAATATACTGTAGAAAACAATGCATCCTGGGCATTATTTTGCAGTTTAAGAAACTACTGTTAATTTACAGCCATCTGTCAACAGTAATCTACTGTTGTACTGTATGCAATGCATTGTGGGCTGTGTTAACCCCTTCAGACCCTGCTTCAATAAGAATGGACATTATGTCTTTTTTGGTTTAGACCAATAAAACTGCATGTTTCTATCATTTTAATAATACCTCACAGATTGTTTACCAAGTTAATGGTAACCTCATTGTCTTGCCCCTGTTATATTTTATTTGATTATGTTATGTTTTTCAAAAAAATCTAAAGATATTTTAGAGTTGTACAACACAGGATTTAATTTATTTAATGTCCATCCCAGTGGACATGCGGTCTTAAAAATTATAAAATGGCAGACTTTTTTGCACTCCAGCTCATTACACACAATTGGCATTTCACAAACATTGATCCCTTGATTACCAAGCACAAGCATAAATATGATCAAATCAGCCATCAAGTATACGCAGAAACCCAACAGGCACAATCAGACATATAGGGCCTATATATAGGCTACGCATGTGGTACACAGATTGAAATACTGCAAAAAAATATGTTTTTTCTATTTACTTATTGTATTACTCAGTCCTACAATAAATATGTATTTTGCTAGCATTTTTATTGTTACTTTGACTTCTATCACACTGTTTAGGTTTAAATTATAATTCACATGGTTAAAACATGCAATTTTATGTTGCTTCAGTTGGGGTTTACAGTGTTGTAGACTTGGAAAAAAAACATACAAAATCGTGAAAGATACCACAAATCCTATTTTTTACATTTGTTTCTAAATTAAAGAACAGTTAATGTCAACTGACTATTTTTGCATATCCTTTCAGCGTAGGAAAATATCAGAGGGTAAATAACAGTAATGCAGTATTTTTCTGGAGAATGAGAATTAGTTTTGTGAAATTTCGTGATTGTTTCATCGGTTCAGTAAGTTCACAATTCTTTAGCGTCCCGAATCATTTTCAGCAGGTACTTTTGGCCAGGTGGAGTTTTCCCACAAATGTCAGACTTTTCTGCCCGAAGAGGACCCACGCGAGGACCATCCGTAGCGCTTTATCTGTACCAACCTGCATTTGCATTTTCAAATTACACGGTAAAGCATTTTTTTTAAACTTTTATCGAGAATATGTGGTTCAGAAAGGGAGTATTATCAAGTAATGTTTGAAATTGCTGCCTAACAAGCTGTAGTTAGTAAGTAACTTACGCGATTTAAAAAGGGCTCGTCATCTCCGAGATATAACCCAAATGTTCGTATTTACTTGCATTTTACAGACCCCAAGTTTTATCGGCTTGTTTTGTCATCTCTGAACTTTCATAACTGTGGTTATTGCAAACTGGCTAACGTTAGTCATCTTAAACAGTCTGTTGCTAATGCTAATAACAGTAGCTGCAAATCACCACTAAACGTAATGTTTGAAATTGCGATGATTTTCCGTTTAAATGTGGCTTATGTTTGAAAGGAAAGCAAACTGATAGTTTGAGTGTTTAGCAAATACAGATTGATTTAGCATCACTTGCGTAATGATTAGACATGATGGTTGAAAAAAATGAGAGGGAAGAGAAAAATATTTTTAATGCTTTTGCGCTATCTTGCAAAACATTTGCGTTCACGCGAGAAACATTGCGTTCTCTCGCAAAGATATTTGCGTTATCTTGCAAAACATTCAAACGTCCTGTTGTCCCGCTCCGTACATTAACAATGGAGCGGTTTATAGTAGATTCCCAATAACTCGTGAGCTAAACGTTGTTATAACACAAATAACACACAATTCCTTAGATTAGGATCTACATCCCAGTCTTCCTCAAAACGAGAATATAAATTGATATCATCTGAGCAGGCGACATGGACAAGTCCAAAGGAACCGTCGGCAAAGTGACTGTAAATCCGAAAAGCGTTACTGCAAAAATAGTAATTAATAACTTAAATGTTACACACTGAATTCTCACCAAATTCAGTTTACACATTAATGCTCTCTTGCTGAATTTAAACTGGTTTTAGTTATACTAAAGTATGTAACACTGAAGTTAATGACTATTATTAGTAGCCTAATGATATTCGTGTTTTGCACTTTGCAGACGATCCCTTCGGTATTGTCTCAGCCAGCTCCAGAGATCAATAAAAGGTTTAATTTTCCACAAATTGATTTAAAGTTCATTGTTTACGTTACATAGAACGAGGTGTAATTTGTGTTATACGAACGTTTAGCTCACGAGTTATTGGTCCGGGAATCTGCGACTGTAGACCAATGTTTATGTAGCCTACGGAGCTAGTCTTAAATTCTGCCAGCGGGACATTAAACATGAAGTGTATACTGCAATGGAAACATCTGACCAATTAAATATATAGCAACATTTAAAAAAAACTAAACACGTTTATTTTCTTTTAAAAACAACCTATCTTAACTATAGCTGTTGTTACTACACTTGCTATTGGTAAACAGATGTCATTGGTTGACTCCCCGTGCTGCTTTGAGCACGATTGTGTAAACTTACTGTCATTCAGGAAACTAGCCAATTAGAGCTGTTCGCGCCCTTCACTGGTGACATACGCGATGAAGTGATGCCTGTCATTTAGTTTCAGTAGTATTGATGGTCCAGTTATATGTAAACAGCGCTGGAGACACGAAGTCGTGTGGAAGTTGCAGGCTGCTGGAAATAATCACACGCATTAACAGCTTTACCAGCGACCAGCAGAAGGTAAAAACTTGTTTTTGTATTTTCGTCTAGTGTGATGCTAATCGCGATTAGCGATATTAGCACTAACTTCAATGCTATAACATTCTACATAATATTGAGCTTAAGTAAACTTCCTCTTCTCACTAGGGCTGTCACGATTATGAAATTTGATTGACGATTAATTGTCTAATAAATCATTGCGATTATGGCGATTAATTGTCTGTTTTAGGGCTTTGGCGATTATGACGATTAATTGTCTGTTTTTGAGCTGTGACATTTAATTCTCATTCATTTTTGATTCAGCGATTGAAACGACCATATTGTTCTGAATACAAGCTATGTTTTTTTCTTGGAAATACATCGGAAAAAATTGGGTCATCATATATTTAAGGTTTAGGCTTTTACCTGTCAATAATACAACCACCAAACACTTGTAAATGAAGTAAATTGATCAGGTGTGAATTGAAGCCACCATTAACATTTGATTTCAAATTTTTTCTCACTTGCAAGACTACAGTAAAATTTTACTTGTGTGTTAATGAAATTTTGGTAGACTGGTTTTCACACTGAGATTTGCTTAAATAATATTAAATTGTACTGCAGGTAATTTGTATATGTTTTAGTTTTTTTTTTTAAGTGATGTTCTTGTTAGGGCTGTCACGATTATGAAATTTGATTGACGATTAATTGTCTAATAAATCATTGCGATTATGGCGATTAATTGTTGTTTTAGGGCTTTGGCGATTATGCGATTAATTGTCTGTTTTTGAGCTTTGACATTTAATTCTCATTCATTTTTGATTCAGCGATTGAAACGACCATATTGTTCTGAATACAAGCTATGTTTTTTTCTTGGAAATACATCGGAAAAAATTGGGTCATCATATATTTAAGGTTTAGGCTTTTACCTGTCAATAATACAACCACCAAATACTTGTAAATGAAGTAAATTGATCAGGTGTGAATTGAAGCCACCATTAAACATTTGATTTCATTTTTTCTCACTTGCAAGACTACAGTAAAATTTTACTTGTGTGTTAATGAAATTTTGGTAGACTGGTTTTCACACTGAGATTTGCTTAAATAATATTAAATTGTACTGCAGGTAATTTGTATATGTTTTAGTTTTTTTAAGTGATTGTGTTGTGGTGGTACATTTACAAGTATTACCATGCTTTAGTCAATATATACAATAATATGAATATGCGGCACTACAGCTCCTATGTCTTCTATAGAATGTGCGAATAAATGCGTATGATCTGAAACATGCGTATGAGGTTCAAACAATAGCGATAACGATTTTTATAACTGAAACCCTAGTTTGTACTTTCAAGTATTACCAGCTTTAGTTACAATAAATACACTAAAATATGAATATGCAGATGCACTACAGCCCCCCTAGTGTCTTCTATAGAGATGTGCAATAATTGCGATGATCTGAAACCATCGCGATGAGGTCAAACAATCGCGATGAGACGATTATTTAATAATCTGACAGCCCTACTTCTCACACGTTTTTTCTTTAAGTACACAGAAATATATGATAAGATTTCTGGTACCACCTGGTAAGTATTGTAACGTTAGATTTCTTTCTGACTTTCTTTTGCATTCCATTTTCAACACTAATTTCAACAATAACTGTTAATGATAAAACATTTGCTCTCATTTTTTAGATGAAGGGAAGAAAAGCTACCCAGGCACCCAAACTCCATCAGTAGTAAGTGTTTAAACATTCGACCTGAGTATTTGTATTATGTTGTTATTAACAATTGTGTAATATTATGTATGCTTAATACTGTTATAATGTAACTCTGTAACCGTTTGGGTTACGTATTTCTGGGTTAAAACAACAAAATAAGGGACTTTTTATTTTCTAACTCTTACAATAACAATCACGTACAGTTAAACATTTACATCATTTGTAAAGAAAAATTGTCCATTCCTTTAAACTGGTGACTTGTTTTGCTGATTTAATGATGGAAGTTATAAGACTTACATTTAAGTTAGCATTGCAACTTGTAACTTGTTTTCTAACAGTATACTCTGTATTCACATTGCCTAATGTATAATGATGGCAGATTTAGTCCTTTATCTAACGTTACTACATTGCATATTTGCCACAGACTCATTTACTTTTTTGTGGTATGTTTTTACTTATGGTATGATTTACTTATTCTGACAGTTTGATGTTTGTCCGAATATACTATCAAAACTTCCTCCAATATCTATTTGTGACCCTGTGTAAATGTTTTCAACACCTCTTGAAACTGTTTTGTATTTCTCCAGGATTAAAAGTTTGTTTTATAAGAATTTGATGAATGTATTGTATGGGGATGTACTTATTATTTACTTTATTATATTCAACCATTTGTTTAAAGCGTATACTGTAATTCTGTACTGTAAAGACGTTAATCATTGTGTATTTCGAGTGTACTTTTACAAATTATGGTGATTGTGTTCATATGATTAATATGTTTACCTAAATAAAATGTTATTCTACAATGCTAAACATGTGTTTTTCATTTTATTGACAGTATCTGACTAGTAATTCATGGCCAATATCTGTAAAGTTGCAGAACATTAAGTGCATTTACTGTATTAAAAGTATTTGACTGAAAAAATTCAGGAAAGAAACTGTAAAATAACAGTGTTTTTCTGCAGAAATTTAGTACTTTCACATAGTTTAAGGAGGTTTATGATTATAATTCAGAAAAAAAGCATAAAATAACAGTATTTTTATGTAAAACCTTATGTGCAGTCACTTTATTGAAGGTGTTTGATCATAATAATTAAGGAAAAGTCTGTGAAATAACTGTGTTTCCCTGTAAAACATTTAAAGAAAAATTACGTAAATGTAATGTTTTTCCCCATTATTTAATTTACGGAGTTTCATCTTAATTTTATGGTTTTTGTTTGGCAGCCACTGCTGCCAGTGCTTTGACCGTTTTTTTACGATATTTTGTTTACAGTGTATAGTAAGAATAGTTTAAGTATAGTATTTGTATTTAAAACCACAAGAACCACAAATTAAAAGTTTAACCATGATGTAGTTCAACTATGGTAATACAAATTGTAATAAATCAGAAAAATCATTGTTCTATGTGTATATATATACACAAAATGGTGCTCATAAATATATATATATATATTTTGCAAACAAGTCAAAATGACCATACAGGTTGATATCTAAATGTTTTACTTCAACTGTGGAATTGAAACTGGGAATCGATAAGAATCGAAATCGATAAGCAGATTCGTAATTGGAATCGGAATCAATAAAATTCCCAACCACGGTTATTTCATATGCCAGCAAGGTTTCATAAAATAAAGTAAATAAAGTGATATTTAGGCTATGTAATGCGGTCAGCCGTTATAAATCGTGGTCAGGGGCGGACTTACCATTAGGCAAAGGTAGGCAGTCACCTGGGGCCCCCGAGCTACCAGGGGCCTCCAAAAGCAAGGGGTAGACTTAACCAATAAGCCGTGTCAGTAGCCATGTAGAGCCCCAAGTAATCATCCAAATAGTCGAGATATCCCATAATGTTTTACGTTATTACATCTGTACGAAGGCACTGCCCCCCCCCCCCATTATAGATTAGAGTGGACCATTCCCTTAGCACCGTATATGCGCGAGACGAGTTCAACACTAGCTAGAGAAAGTTAGCGAAGCGGCGGAATTAGTAGAACTGCCCACAGCGAGAGTGTCACTGAGTGGTACATTAGCTGCTAAACGAAGTTAAAGTCGCAGGGAAATAAAATGACAAAGAAACGCAGCTACACCAGCGAAGAGGAAAAAAGACGATTCACAAAACATTGTTGCCAAAGTTTCCCCACACAAACTCCACCGCTCCTCCTACAGCAGCAGCACCTCTCTCTCCCACCGGACAGCACTGTCCCGGCCACGAGCAATGATAATGTGCCGGTGAGTATTTCTCCATGAACACCGACAACACAGTTATAATGACTGACGACCAAAACTATGTATCGAAAAATTGACTGACGACCAAAACTAAGTATAGAAAAATACTGAAATAAATGTGCTTTGGTGCTGAAATTCAATATTTGAAACTATGTATCACCACAAGTCATATTTCACGCCATTTCCCTTCTTTCATTAACATATCAAAGCTTTAAATATGCTTTGTCTTGCGAATCGCGATGACATCCTGAAGAGGTAAAACATTGCCAGCATTTAAAATATAACAGCAGAGGATCCAACGCCCCCGAGCCCCAACTACAATATTTAAAATTACTCTTATTTTATCGCTCAGGCATACGTGTCAACATCTGTTTAAATGTTTTATTACGTGAACCGCAAGAGCAAAGTTTGTGGCGACTGAAATTTAAAGGCTCTGGTAACTGCAACAGTCTTGTGAACAACAGTGAACACACGTACACCCAGAGCAAAGGTCATCAACCCCAACATTCTTAACATTTAACCCATCCAGAGAGTAGTGAACACGCACAGCAAGTGGTGAACACATGTACACCCGGAGCAGTGGGCAGCTATCAAGGGGAGCAAGTAGGGGTAAGGTGCCTTGCTCAAGGGCACCTCAGTCGTTACCCGCCGGCCCTGGGAATCGAACCGGCAACCTTCTGGTCATAAGTCCAACTCTCTAACCATTAGGCCACGACTGCCCCATTTTGGTTTAATTTCCATAATAACAGTGGCATTAGACACTGCATTCTTAACAATTGTGCAGAACAACTAGAAGATATATTTTGTTTTATTTTTAGAATGTCATTGTGTCTTTATAAGGTTCCTCATCTTTGGAAGGGATCTATTATTGTACCTCTGCCAAAGATTAAGTCATCAAAATCCTTAAATGAGTATAGGCCAGTAGCACTCACCTCTCTGATTATGAAAGATGCCCTGTTGACCATGGTGCATGGACATTTACATCTGTTTTAGTTTGCCTACAGGCCAGGCAGGGTTGTTGAGGATGCGATAAGTACTTTACTAAATATGGTTTTAACACATCTTGAGGGGGTAAAGTCCTTCGTGTGGTTAGTTTTATTGACTTTTCATCAGCTTTATATTGCATCCAGCGTTATATTTTAGCAGAAAAACTAAGGAGTGTTCATAATATTGATTCAGAGCTGATATGTAGGCTGATGGTTTTATTTACTTATAGGCCTCAACATTTAATGGTAAATGTTATTTTTCTGATTTTCTTTTTTCTTCCACTGGGTCACAGCAAGGATGTTTTCTATCACCTCTTTTATTTATGCTTTATACAAATTAGTGTCAAAGTTTAAGTTTGTGTTTGATTCTGTGATTGTTTCCCTCCTAAAGAATGGTTCTGTTTTGGTAGATTTTATTGATTAGTTTAATTCTTCCTTTTTGGAAATGAATGTATTTAAAACCAAAGAGATGATTATAGAAAATAAAAAGGGGTTAATCTATCCTGTGGTCATAAATGACCATGCCAAGGAAGTTGTACATCTGTATAAATACCTTGGTACTGAAATAGACAAGAAGTTTACTTTTGAAGCCCACATGGATGCTGTGTGTAAAAAAGTTCAGGTCACTGAATCTTAAAGGGGTCATTTTACGCGGCTAAAACGAATATTATTGTTTGCGTTAGATGTATTACAATGTGTATACACGATTTAAGGTTAAAAAAACACTGTATTTTCCACATACCGTGGATGTTTGTATCTCCTCTTAGCCCCGCCTCTCTGAAACACGAGGATATTTTACAAAACTCATCGCTCTGAAAAGCGAGGTGTGCTATGATTGGCCAGTTCACTACTGCAATTGTGTGACGGAAATGTAACGCCTCTTACCATATTCGGAACATCAGGTTTCAAAGCTAATGAATGACAGGTGATAAAATGGCATACAGAGTTTGTGTAAGAGAGAAAGCTCGCATTACTGCAGGAATGGTAACATGATAAATAAGCGCTTTGGCCCTTTAAGATCAACCAGTGATACGCCATGTCTCGTCACGACTCAACAAAGACAATAAACCCCATTATAAACACGACATGTGTTGCCTCTAGTTGGGACATTATTACTGATTATTAGGACTTATGTTGTCTTTTTCACGTTGCGCGCGTCTGCATTTGCAGATCACAAACACACGACCAACTCAACTCGCGTTAGTCCGTAACAAAGTCTTTTAAATGAAAATATACTTACAGGCTGTGAATATGAAGCGCCAGACTGTCCTCGCGGAGTTTTAACCAATGGAATTGCCCCACTTTTTAACAGAAGCTGCCGTGCATGGCCGGTCTTGATTGCTCCCCAGATTAGTGAAGCAATCGTCGTTAAAATGCTCTGCACAAACTAGCACTTTTTCATTGTACTTCTCTGGAACAGTGTTGAAAATAAAATGTAACCATTCGTTTTTTGTTTACTCATCTCTTGGCAGAGAAAACAAAGAGGCTTTCTTTTGGCAACGGAACACACAGCATCTCAACGACATGGCTGCTCCGTTACGAGACCACCCTCATTACTTGCGTGTAGATTTGGGTGGTTTTAGTAAAATCACTCCACGAGCTGACGTCAAGTTGTGGGGGTGTGGTTACACGAGGCGTTTCAGGCAGGTCTGGGTGAGCATTCGCTTCTAGATAAAATACATCTTTTTGTTCCGACACTTAAATTTTTGCAATTTCACGTGTCTAATACATGCATGGGCAACTTATAACACACAAAAGACAAAGAAAAACACGTACTTCCGGCGAATGGCTCCTTTAAAAGTAAAAATAGTTTGCGGGGTATTGTTAAAGTGTGTGGTAGGATTGTACGCACCAACTTGACGCGATTTTGAAGAAGGCTGAGATCATATTAGTGATTCTAGCCTGCTGCTATTAGACTTTTAAATTAATTTCCAATTAAGTGTTTATGGAAGTCATTGTTATTGTGTTTTTTTGCGTGAGTCTTGTTTTTGTAGAGGATTTTCTGCTGGCTGTGAAAAAAAGCCCCCAGGGGATGATAAAGTTGACCTAACCAAACCCTTCATGAAAACCTAGTCCCGAACGTTTCTTCTCCAACAGGACAATGACAAGCACACAGCTAAAACTATGCAAGAGTGTGTCACAGTTACCAGTTGCAGTGCCCTTCATGCTCCACCAGAGGGGATTCTTATCCAACACTCGGACTATCATTCACACTACATTTCACATAAGTCATTGCCTGGACTCATTGTTTAATCACTTCCACATGTTTCTTGTTATCTGTTTGGTTCCCTCTATTTGAACCTGGTTCCCTTTCTGTCGACGTTGTGTCGAGCTGACAGATGGGGTTCGTCCTTGAGAACCAATCGCTTCCGACTTCTCTAGAAAAGGCCAATGAAAATTGGCGAATGAAATTTGCATGCCAGACTCCACCCCCGGATATCCGGGTATAAAAGGGAGACGGCGTGCTGCATTCATTCACCTTTTGTTCTTCGGAGCCTTCACACTGATCGACTTCGAGACTTCAAACTCTACGCCGAATTACTGCTGGAATCTTACGACGTGGTGCAGCGGACGGTCCCTTCCTGCAGCGACTTCCCCTGGGCGTCTCGGCAGTGTCAGAAGTGTTTGAGTTTTTTTCTCTAAAAGAGCAAATTTCTGCAAAGGGTGCAACTCTAAAAGGTGCAACTCACTCATGGAGGAGGGGGACGGACATGATGTCTGCTTCCAGTATGCTGGGGCAGACATTGTGGATACGTCCTGCCCGCACTGCGGGCAGTTGACGATTCAGACGTTGCATCACGGGTGGCTGTGTTCCCACGGGACTCAGCCACCACCTCGTCTGCTCCCCGTTCCGTGACGGCAGGACTACGGCCCTGCCGTCCGCTACGGCAAGCAGCGAGGGTGATAAGAGGGTTACTGTGAGCATTAATCCACCGCCACTGGCTCACGGACCGTTCGCACCTCCTCTCGCTCGTCTGACCACTCAGGCGGCCCCCCCGGAAGAGACATCGAAGAGGAGACCATCGCCCCGTCAGCAGCCGTGGCGAAAGCAGAAGCGGCCCTCATGGGAAGACCCCAGGGAGATCGAGAATACCATCGGGTCCGACCCCAGCCATTCCATCGCTGGGTGGTCGATCCGGGATGGTTCCTGCCCCGTCCTAACAGCCCACTCTCTTAAGAGTTTCCTCTCTCTCTGGGTGTTTATCACAGCCGCTCTCACCCTCTACAACACGGTGTTCGGCAACTCGACATTGCGTCACGGCGAGACCCAATGTCGAGGATAATCAGCAGCCCTCAGCACTCTCAGTCGACAGTGCGTTGTGCTGCATTATCGCCAGGCAGGTAAGTCAGCAGAGCTGATCTCCACCCCCTGGGAGGTTGATGAAGCAGATCGTACCCCTAGACCTGGTCTCGGCCCCTGGGAGCCTGACTAGAGCCCCAAACCGTCACGGTGGCTACAGGATACGATCCTTCTCGGCTACGCGATCTAACTCGTCAGACGCTCGCTCAAGTTCGGGGCATCCTCCCAACCTCAGTCAGAGGCTAGGATGCTCCCGTACTTTGGGCCAGGGTCACCACCCCTCTGGCAAGCGATTGTGCTCATCCCTCTAGCCGAGATTTTCAACGGGTTTTGCAGCCCGTACTTCATCGTCCCCCAAAAAAGGGGGGGGGGGTTGCTAGATCTGCGTACCCTGAACAGGCACCTACTCAAGCTGCCGTTCAGGATGCTCACGCAGAAGCGCATCCTGGCGTCTACCAGATGTCAGGATTGGTTCATGGCAATCGACCTGAAGGACGCTTACTTTTATGTCTCGTTTTCGAGGGCGAGCATATCAGTACAGAGTCCTCCCTTTCGGTCTGTCCTTGTCCCCATGAGTCTTCACGAAGATGACCGCCCTCACCGCCTCATCCGCGCTCCGTACCCTCTTGCGACCTAGGTGGTGGGCCTCAAGAGGCCCCCCCTTCGAGCCCTCAGAGCTGCCGCTCTTTCTCACCTCACGATAAAGACGGCTCTCCTGATGGCGCTCACCTCCAAGAGGGTAGGGGACCTACAAGCACCCTCCGTGTCCACAGATTGCCTAGAACTCGGGCCCGGTGATTCTCACGCAGTGGCCCTTATGGTGCCAGGTGGCTTCTCGCTGTTAGAGAATCAAGGCCTCCGCCCATGATGGCCGGTGGCAGGGGCTTCCCACCTTTTCCTAAAAAGCTCTGGGACCCCCTACCTCTCCACTGGACGGTTACAATTTCGCGCTAGCGCTCACGTCTGACTCGCCCAGGCCAGTCAGCGTCGCTCCTCTAGAGATCGTGATGCGGCACAGCGCTGTGGCGTTTTCCATAGGAACCCCATCTTTCGGCTTGACACAACGTCAACAGACCGACAGAAAGGGAACGTCTTGGTTACGGATGTAACCTCAGTTCCCTGATGGAGGGAACGAGACGTTGTGTACTTCTTGCCACAACACTGGCCGCCCGCCGCAGCGGTCGAGGGATGCTCAGGCTCCTCAGACCAAAAGGTGAATGAATGCAGCACGCCGTCTTCCTTTTACACCCGGATATCCGGGGGCGGAGTCCGGCATGCAAATTTCATTCGCCAATTTCATTGGCCTTTTCTAAACTAGTCAGAAGTTGATAGGTTCTCAAGAGCGAACCCCATCTGTCGGCTCGACACAACGTCTCGTTCCCTGCATCAGGGAACTGAGGTTATATCCTTAACCAAGACGTTTTCACAGTCAATGAGTACGTTCACGTGCACAAAATAAACGGATATCTATCAAAAATCTGCTTATAAAAGAAACCTGTTTTCACATGTTTACATGCATATTAATAAACCGGCTACGCAGAAAACCACGTTTACATGGAAATTTGAGATTTGCCAGGTTTCTGGTGTGCAGTGACGTCACCATCGATAGTCTGTTTAGTAATAAATAAATAAAAAGCAGTAAAATGGTCAGAAGCTGTGTTTTTATATCTCTTCTTGTTGTCCGCAGAACCGGCATATGCAACAATTGTTCTTCATTTTGACGTTTCTACATCAACTGCATGATTCGAGAGCAGACTTTTATGAGTTATTTTAATATTACTTCCGTTTGGGACTTTTACTATTGCGCTGTCAGAAATGCTCACATAAACAAAACTGAGAGAAAACCGGTAAAGGCGTTTACATGCAGTGTGAAATCGGAGTAATGGGCAAAAAACACCTCTGCCGAACAGGTTTTGCTTATGCCGTTTATAAGCTTTCCATGATAAAAGAAAACCATTTAACGTGTTTCCATGACCTTACTTGTTATCAACTTATTAAACATAATCGGAGTAAGACTGTGCATGTAAACGCACTCATTCATTGCTTGGTATTGTGTTTATGTTACAGTTGCTTTTGTTCATCCTGTTCTCTGTTTTGCCCTGGGTTTTTTATATTGTTTGGCCTGTCACTCCAATGTGTATGACCTGTGCCTACTCTTGGATTTGCCTGTGGATTACCCCTTTAATAAACTGCATTTGGATCCTCACCTCTGAGCCTGTGCAACCTGTGACAGAGTGACTTATGGACAACTCTGTCAGTGTACTTGAATGGTCCAGCCAGTGCTTGGGCTTGAACCTAACTGAACATCTCTGTAGAAACCTGAAAATGTCAGTTTACTGATGGTCCTCAGCCAACCTGGTAGTTTGAGAGAATCTGAGGAAACGAACAGCAGGAAATTGCCATTGATGTGTAAAGTTTGTCAGATCAAACCCCAAAATACTTCAGGCTGTAAAGGTTTTTTTTTTACCAAGAACTGAGTAAAGGGTATGAATATTTTGCAATGTACTCGTTTTCTTTTTTACATTTTTTCCCAAAGTTGTCTCAAATCTTTGCTTCGTCATTATGGTGTATAGCAGGGGTCTTCAACTACTTTTCTTTGAGGGCCAGACTCCAAATGTATAAATAGGATGCGGGCCAGTTTTTTTTACCATATCCTCATTTCTTATGTTATTTTGTATTTCTGTTATTTATTTCGTTTTGTTCCTTTTATACTGTTTTTGTTGCTGTTACTTATAGGCCATATATTAAAACATGCACACAAATATTGCATCCAGTATTTGTGCCTTTTCATGATATTAAATTAAAAGGGATATTGTCTTTTTAACTGAATTTTATATTCCTTAATGCATTACTTTACCCAAAAATTGCTACTAATTTACTCACCCACAGTTCTCCAGTACATCCAAGATGTGGGTGGCATTGTTTTTTCAAGAAGATATTTCTGAAGATATTTGGTTGAATTAATTAAAGTTAAATCAATAAAAGTAAAAAACGCAAATACATTCAACACAAAAGTAATCCATGCCCCTTGTGACGTTAAATAAGCGTCTTATAAAGCGAGTCAATTGATCTGTGCAAGAAACTGAACGCTATGATCACATCTTCGGGTGAAATCCGATCGCATTCATGCGCCCCACGCACTTATAGGGCAGAGCCTTTGTATAGTGCGAGTTCTGGGGGAGTTGAGCAGCTGTTTTTCGTAAATATAGCCATTATTCATAATGAATGCAGTATTAAAAACAACACCGTTTTCCCCTTATCTGAGACAACCGTTCACGTGGTGTACCCTTCCTACAGTTAGCCTACTTTCAAGAGCACAAAACGCGTTTTAGACCGCGACCTATCGCGTGCGCAAACCGACTGCCTGTGGCTGTGCAATGCATTGCTGATTATTACGTTGTAAATAACATTAAGTTTCTTGGACTGACCGATCAAATAGCTTTATAAGACGTAAATCATTATGAGCCGCGGGAATTACTTTCGTTTTGAATGTAGCAGCGTTTTGGACATTTAAAGATGTGGCGTCTCAGGAAGACGTGCATTTTAAGCACACCGTTTTTAAAGTCTCTCCACTTATTTGAAATGTTAAGGCGGGCCAGGTAAAGATGATCGACTAGCCCTGGTGTATAGAGTATAGATTCATGTGAAAAAGTAACTTGAATTAGTTTAACATAAGACAGCAACATAACAAAATGTGGAAAAAATGAAGGGTGGTCAATACTTTTTATTTACACTGTATATAATCATATCCCTCGTATATAGCATGCCATGTTGCACTATTTCATTCTCATATTCATATGTAATATACTTAGATCCATTCTCCTTATATTATCATATTGGAATTGTAAGTATTCATTCTTAATTCTGCAGTTGATTAGCTCTTATATTTTAAAGTATTATTCTTTTTAATTTCTCTTATTTCAAATTGTGTAAAGAAAAAATTGCAATAATACCATGTATCTTAATATCGTATATTCTCTTTAATTTTTCCCCTAGTATTATTTTTATTATTTTTTTTATTATGATGTATGTAAACCTGCTTTAACGCAATGAAAATGTTCTTGTTATGGTTATTCGAATGGGTTTGGTGAAGAACCTGCTAAAATATAATTAATTTCTTTGATCGGTTCCATGTCTCTCTGTTTGCGAGAGTGCATGTTATCATAGCAGATGGCGAT
Organism: Triplophysa rosa; assembly: GCF_024868665.1. Taxonomy (NCBI): domain Eukaryota; kingdom Metazoa; phylum Chordata; class Actinopteri; order Cypriniformes; family Nemacheilidae; genus Triplophysa; species Triplophysa rosa. The sequence continues at coordinate 151,170 of NW_026634563.1, forward strand.
ATGCGCATAAGATAAAATCAACTTCTTGTATTTAGGGGTGTTGGACAGAGGGTGATAGTGGAAGTGAGTAACAGGGGCCCTTGGCAGGGGCCCAAGATGATATACTGATTATCCATAATATTTAAATAACAACATAGTTATAATAATTAGCAAAACAAAATTTTCCATTCGTAAAAATGAGAAATGTTCTCTGTTTGCCATCCCATGTTAGCGATTCCTCATCAAAATAAAATGGTAAAATGTTTGGTCTTGTAGTCCAACGCTGTCGGTTACATACAGCTTGTTCATAATTCATAAGTTAATAGTTAGCAGCATTTATCAGGTAAGTTAATGCACATACTGTAAAATAAAGCACAGCCAAAATCAGACCCGTTCATTGTTTACACTCAGGCAGATGAGGAACAGTGCTGCCATCCTTTCATTCCTCAGGGCCCTCAATTTAAAAAATTCACATTAGTCTACCTACAGTCAAAGACAAATAAACAGACAGCCTTTCCCTCTTGGGTTTTCTTACCTGTTAAATTCTCGGATCTGGAAGAAGAAAGAAAACCAAAGATGGCTGCCAAAAACATTATCCACATCCTGATGTTGTGTATGAGCAGTGAGACTGAAGAAGTTTAAAGTTCAGAAGCAGGTTCGATTTATAATATTCCTCACAAAGTGTCTGTTGTAAGTTTGCAGTATTGCTTGATATATTTTATAGTATTAATAGAGATCTGGATGAGGAGAGAATATAAAGAGAGAAGGTGGAGTATGTATGGGCACACCCTTCTACATTTCCCATAACCGCTTCAACCCACATCTTCCCTGAATGCTCATCTCTCTCTCTCAACCCGGTATCAAGACTAAAGGCGCAGGTATACTTGACTTTCCACATCCATGTCCGTCTCGTGCACAAATATAACATCGTAAATAGCACCACAGAAAACAGGATAATTATGAATACTGTTACACAACAGCAACCAACATGCTATGAAAATGGTAATCGAGAACATGATTTCACCATTATTACTGTAACAATATATATATATATATATATATATATATATGACCAACCTATATATATATATATGTTGTACCATGTTCATGACCAACACATACATTTTCCTGGAGATGAAAATTCAAGTTTGTTCAGTCTATTCAGATATTTTTCATTGCGCCTTTTATTCCATTCCGAATCATAATTAAATGTAATTTCACACACCAACACTTTTTCAAAATAACTGAGGCAACTGAGGTTGTGTTGAGAGACAGACTGGGGTTTGATCTTGAGAACCTATCATCTCCGAGAGGAATTTTAAAATGCCAATGGGCTTGGCGAATGGCACACTCACGCCAGTCCCGCCCCGTGCATACGGGTATAAAAGGAAGATGGCGGCGTCATTCATTCACCCTATGGACTGAGGAACCTGAAAGTATCCTAGTATAGGGGTCCACCTGAGCAGGGGCGACTCTACCAGTACTGGACTTCGTTCCAACAGACCGCTCCACCTGGTCTGATTACCATAATGCCAAAAATGTTTAGTGATGAATGGAATGCCTGTACTTCGCCCTAAGGGGGAGGAAGTAGGGAGGCTAGATAGCGCGCTAGACTCACCTGGAGAGGGGAGAAGGCGCTTTCGCAGGCGTACGCCCAAACCAGATGCCGGTAGCGTGTAAGACACAGGCAGACACTGGTTCCACGCGGAGGTTGTAAAACCTCGCGAAGGTACTGGGCATAGCCCAACCCGCAGCAATGCAAATGTCTGCCAGAGAGGCGCCCTGAGCCAGTGCTCACGAGGAGGCCATACCCTGAGTAGAATGGGCTCTCACTGCCAGCGGGCACGGGCGATCTTGGGACTGGTATGCCAAAGCAATGGCATCCACAATCCAGTGTGCCAATCTCTGTTGGGAGACCCATAGCAGACAAAGAGCTGCTCAGAGTTTCTAAGGCTCTGCATGCGGTCCAAGTAGAGGTGCAGTGCGCGTACTGGACACAACACGTTGGAGGTTGGGTCTTCCTCCCCAGAGGGGAGCGCGTGCAGGTTCACCACCAGGTCCCGGAAGGGAGTGGTGGGAACCTTGGGCATGTAACCGGGCCCGAATTCTAGGCACCCATGGGACACGGAGAATGCCTGGAGGTCCCCCACCCTCTTGATAGAAGTGAGCGCCATCAAGAGTGCCGTCTTCATCATAAGATGAGGAAGACTGGCGTCTCTGAGGGGCTCGAAAGGGGCCGTACCAAGGCCCTGCAAGACCACATTAAGGTCCCAAGAGGGTCCGAAGCGCGGTCGAGGTGGATTCACCCTTCTCACGCCCCTAAGGAACCTGGTGACCAGGTCATGTTGCCAGAGAGACTTACCCTCCACGAGATCGTGATGAGCGGCAATAGCGGCTACATACACTTTCAACGTGGATGGGTTGAGGTTACTCTCTAGTCTCTCTTGTAGGAAGGCCAACACTGACCTGATCGAGCAATTCCGTGGGTTCTCCCCGTGGGAAGAACACCAGGGCGAGAAGAGATGCCACTTATAAGCGTATAGATGCCTAGTGGCAGAGGCTCTAGCCTGCAGGACAGTCTCTCTGACCGCCAGCGGCAAGCCCCTCAAGGTCTCCTCATCCCGTCCAGGGGCCAGACATGGAGATTCCAGAGGCCTGGCTTGGGGTGCCACACCATGCCCTTCCCCTGTGACAGAAGGTCCTTCGTCAGGGGAATCGGCCAGGGGGACTTTCATCAGAGCCACCAGGTCAGAGAACCAAGTCTGGTTGGGCCAGTAAGGCGCAACTACCAGTACTTGATGCCCCTCTTCCCTGACCTTGCACAGGTCCTGAGCAAGGAGGCTCACTGGGGGGAAGGCGTACTTCCGCTTGTCCCGCGGCCAGCTGTGTGCTAAGGCATCCATGCCGAGGGGTCCGTCGGTCAGGGAGTACCAAAGCGGGCAATGGGTGGAGTCCGGGGAGGCAAACAGGTCCACCTGCGCCTGACCAAACCACTCCCATATGTGCCGGACTGTGCGGGAATGGAGTCGCCATTCTCCGCGGGGTATCCCCTGACGAGAAAGCGCATCGGCTGTCTGGTTCAGGTTTCCGGGATGACAGTGGCTCGCAGGGACTTGGTCACCTGCTGACTCCAGAGGAGGAGGCGTCGGGCGAGTCATGACATCTGCCGTGAGCGTATGCCGCCTTGGTGATTGAGGAACGCCACGGCAGCCGTGCTGTCCGACCGGACCAGAATGTGTTTGTCCTGCACGAGGGGCCGGAGCCTCCTCAGTGCCAAAAGGACAGCCAGTAACTCTAGGCAGTTGATGTGCCATCGCAGCTGGGGACACGTCCACTGCCCCGATACTGCGTGCCCATTGCACACGGCACCCCACCCTTGCAGGGAGGCTTTCTGTCATGACCACGACGCGCCTCGAAACCTGCCCGAGCGAAACCCCCGCATGGAGAAAGGCCAGATCTGACTAGGGGTTGAGGGTGCGAAGACACTGAGGCGTTACCGTAATGCGCCTGGTGCCGGTGTGCCACGCCGTCCAGGGAACACGACTCTGAAGCCAGTGCTGAAGCGGCCATATGTGCATCAACCCGAGAGGGATTACCCCTGTCGAGGACGGCATGTGCCCCAGGAGCCTCTGAAAATGTTTCAGCGGGACCGCTGGAGTCCGCCTGACCAATTTCAGACAGTTCAGCACCGACTGCGCACGCTCGTTGGTGAGATGCACTGACATACGGACAGAGTCTAGTTCCATACAGTGATAAGAAGAGCTCTGCACTGGGGAGAGCTTTCTCTTTTCTCGGCTGACCCATAGGCCCAGACGGTCTACGTGCCGGAGCACGAGGTCCCTGTGCGTACACAAGACATCTCGCGAGTGTGCCAAGATAAGCCAGTCATCGAGATAGTTGAGTACCAAGTTGAGTATCCGCATGCCTTGCTCCCTGAGGGGCGCTAAGGCGGCCTCTACGAGTTTGGTAAAAACCCGAGGAGACAGGGCCAGACCGAAGGGCAGTACCTTGTACTGATACGCTCTTCCCTCAAACGCGAACCGCAGGAACGGTCGGTGTCGAGGGAGGATGGAGACGTGAAAGTACGCATCCTTCACGTCGATTGCCACGAACCAATCTTGGTGACGAACTGACCCCAAGATGCGCTGCGTCAGCATCCTGAATGGCAGCTTGTGTAGGTGCTTGTTCAGGAGGCGCAGATCCAGAATGGGGCGCAGCCCCTCCACCTTTTTTGGGCACTATGAAGTACGGGCTGTAAAACCCGGAAGACATCTAGGTTAGAAGGACGGGTTCGATCGCACCTTTTGCCAGAAGGGCGGCAACCTCGTCCCGAAGCACGGGGGAGCTCTCCCCTCGAACCGATGTGTGGAGAATGCCCCGAAACTTGGGCGGGCGCCTGGCGAACTGGATCGCATAACCGAGACGTCCGGTGGAGGTTGCGGCCGGCAGCTTGGTCCGTCCAAGACACCGTCGAGTCGAGGGTGCTGTGGAGAAAGGGAACCCAGGGAAAAAATCTCTCTTTGTGAGAATGTGGGCGCCGGGCCCTGATAAGGTGTTATTTTCCCCGGGTTCTTCCCGTCAGGGCTGCTTAGAGGTTCTCTTAGCGGCTTGCTGATGGGGGGCAGATGCCTTCCTCCGCGGGGGTCTGCATCTCGGGTGGGCTGTCGTCTGGGAGGGCCCTGGAACCGGAGGAGCTGCCGCGGGGGGCGGGGGTGCTGGGAAGCAGGCTGCGCTCGGGACCGTGACGACCGATAGGTGGTCACTTCATGGCGCGGCAGGATCTGCTTGATCGCCTCAGTCTGCTTCTGCACCGCGGTGAACTGTTGTGACACGTCCTCCATAGTGACACCAAACAGCCCAGCTTGCGAGATTTGCGCAAGGTTGAGCCACAGATGCATCTCTTGGACCACGAGTGTTGACATCGACTGCCCAAGGCACATGCCGTGGCCTTCGTCGCCCAGAGCGCGAGGTCAGCGGCAGTGCGTAACTCGCTCATGCGAGTTGGGTCGGCCTTCTCATCGTCCAGGTCCTTCAGGGCTTTAGCCTGAAATACCTGAAGGATCGCCATAGTGTGTAGGGCAGAAGCGGCCTGTCCAGCAGCATTGTAAGCCTTTGACACAAGTGTCGAAGAAAGCTTACAAGCTTTGGACGGAAGTCTAGGTCGACCCCTCCAGGTGGCAGCTGTCTGTGGGCACAGGTGCACCGCGACTGCACACTCCACCTGGGGGATGTCGACATAGACTTTGGTTGCCCCGCCATCCAGGGAAGTAACAGCCACCGAGCCCGCTAGCCTGGAACGCGCTGAGAATGGTGCATTCCAGGACTTAGTGAGCTCCTCATGCACCTCCGGGAAAAATGGCACCGGGGCGGCGCATGGATTTTGACCACGCTCCGACCCCAGAAACCACGAATCCAGGGCAAGCATGGCTGACATCTCAGCGTCGGCCTCATCTTGAGCTCGACCACCCGGGGGTAGCAGCTCAGAGAGGTCTTCCGCATCTGATGCCAGGAGGTAACTGTCCGATGCAATGACAGAGAGTTCGTCCTCATCTCTCTGTGGAGTCTGCCCGCTATTGGACGGTCTACCGCCGCCCATCAGGGACAAGCCAGGTGAGCGTGCTGGGGTATGGGTGGTTCGCAAAGCCGAAGCATCCATAGGAACCCCCAAATCACCCCCGCTGCTCGCCGAAGCGGCAGTCGAACTCGCTTGGGAAGCAGACAGGTGGCGGCAGCGCTCACAAAGAACGTAGCCAGCTTTGACCGCAACACCTTAATCGCCATGTTCTCGCAGACAAAACATGGCGGATCGAAAAACCCTGCCTCAGTATGCTTGACCCCCAAGCATGTGACGCAGGTGTCGTGCCCGTCAGACTCAGGGTTGAGTCTGTCACACCCAAGGACACAGCTGCGAGACATGCTCGCAACAGTGAGAAATTTGCTCTTTTAGGTCTGTAGCACGCTGCCGAGATGCCCAGGGGAAGTCCGCTCTCAGGAGGGAGAAGTCCGCTGATCTGCGTTGTAAGTCCAGCAGTATGAAGATTCTTGAAGAGAAAATGCTTGACAGTCATGTGCCATGCAGGTTCCGAAGAACAAAGGATGAATGACTGACCACCGCCATCTTCCTTTTATACCCGTATGCATGGGGCGGGACTGGCGTGCGTGTGCCCATTGGCGTTTTAAAATTCCTCTCGGAGATGATAGGTTCTCAAGATAAAACCCCAGTCAGTCTCTCAACACAACGTCAAGAGACCGACTCAACGGGAACAAGAAAGACACGGGTTGGTCACTGGCCCGGGGACAGGCTGTTATTAAATCCATGTGGGACAATCTGAGAGGGAAGGCTGAAAGCAACAACAACAACAAACCATCCTGACACCTGCTGTGAAATCAAATGGTGATACTTTAAAGTTGAATTATAGCTGCAGTGCTTGTGAGGATCTGGTCTTCCAGGGCAAGTTCCCCAAAGTCATGTATGAGTCATTAGAGAACAAAGCTCTTAGCTCCATTATTCTACTGCTGAATCATATTTCATGAACTTGTTATAAATGACATACATTTTAAAGACAGATCTGAAATGAAGTTATTTCAACACACTGTGAGTTGTGACAGGATGTGGCTACAGGTTTCCTGCAGAGTTCTATGGTAACATAAAAACAACCAACTGCAAAAATACAGAAACGTTTTGTTTAATCGCAAAACATTTTTTCCAAGTGTTCCATATAGATGAACAAGAACAAGTGTGTAAAATCCTCTAACAGGTCACTGTGAATGGAAAATTTATAAAATGTCAGTAAAGAAACATGGGGTATATAAAGCACAGTTTGGCAACATTGACAACAACAATGTCATTTTAAATATACTGTCTGGATTATGTTTCCTTGGGTTACTATGTTTTGTTAGGTTACTAATTGTGATTTCCTTAGTTTCCTTAGTCACCAATATACTCCCTTAGTTACCCACTAGTTCCACTTTTATCATTCAAAAGGGAATCAAAATTTAGATAAATATTGTTATATGTACTTGGTACAATGAAATTCTTATTCATTCTTATTCTGAGATTAAAAATTAAAAGACCATTTCAAAACTATTTTTAGTTTTTCTGAATTTACCATTTAAAGGTATGTGTTTAGGTAAAACGATCAATTTCGATTCATTGTATAAACTACTAAAAATATTTAACAATAACAATAGTTTTGTAATAAAAGTTTGGTAACACTTTAATTGACGGGGTGTTCATAAGACTGACATGACACCTTCATAATCATGACATGACAAATGTCATGAATATGAAGGAGATTTTATGCATGTTTATGACAGCTGTCATTAGGTGTCATTCGCTCATTTATGTAATTTTTAATGCAAAGATGACATTGTTTGAGATGTCTTTGTTATGACAACTTGACATAAAGCAATACATCATAATCTGTCAGTGTCTTTGTCAGGACAACTTGACATTACAAAGACAACATAACCTGTCATAAACATGACATAGCAGAATAATAATCAAATTTAAGAAACTATGTAGCTTTATGGGTTAACATTACATGAAACTGTCATGTGGTTGGTTTTGACATTGGCTGCCATGAGGCCATTACATTCACATTTACATTTATGCATTTGGCAGACGCTTTATCCAAAGCGACTTAAATTGCATTATACTATACATTTGTATCAGAGTACGGTGCAATCCCTGGGATCGAACCCATGACCTTGGCGTTGCTAGCACCATGGTCCTCTGAACTACTAATCATTTTCACTTTTTTTTTCAATTAAACATGTCATTAAAATGTCATAAATTGTTAATAGTCTGTCAAATTATTTTATAACAGCGACATTAATGTTTTTCTTGACCTCAACTAGTGGTACAAATTGAACCTGTCATTAAAAATCTTAAGTGTTAACACAGTTATTAAAGGCATAGTTCACCCAAAAATAAAAATTCTGTCATCATTTACTCACCTTCGAGTTGTTCCAAATCTGTATAAATGTCTTTGTTCTGATGAACACAGAGAAAGATATTTGGAAGAATGCTTATACCCAAACAGATCTTGCCCCCCATTGAAAAAAACACTTTATCATTTTTTTTGTTCTGTTGAACACAAAAGACATTTTGAAGAATGTACGGCAGCAAACAGTTCTGGGGCACTTTTGACTGCCATTGTGTTTTTTTCATGGGTTCGATCCCAGGGATTGCACGTACTCTGATACAAATGTATAGTATAATGCAAAGCACTCGCTTTGGATAAAAGCGTCTGCCAAATGTATAAATGTAAATGTGAATGTAATTGCCTCATGACAGCCAATGTCAAAACTAACCACATGACAGTTTTATGAAATGTTAACCCATAAAGCTACGTAGTTTCTTAAGTTTGATTATTATTCTGCTATGTCATGTTTATGATAGGTTATGTTGTCTTGGTAATGTCAAGTTGTCATAACAAAGACATCTCAAACAATGTCATCTTTGCATTAAAAATGACACGAATGAGCGAATGACACTTAATGACAGTTGTCATAAACATGCATAAAATCTCCTTCATATTCATGACATTTGTCATGTTATGATTATGAAGGTGTCATGTCATTCTTATGAACACCCCGTCAAATAAAGTGTTACTAAAAGTTTTCACAATATGATGTCGTGCAAGTAAAGCAAGTGAAACGTCTTGGTTACGGATGTAACCTCAGTTCCCTGATGGAGGGAACGAGACGTTGTGTCGAGCTGACAGATGGGGTTCGCTCTTAAGAACCTATCAACTTCTGACTAGTTTAGAAAAGGCCAATGAAATTGGCGAATTAAATTTGCATGCCGGACTCCGCCCCCGGATATCCGGGTATAAAAGGGAGACGGCGTGCTTCATTCATTCAACTTTTGGTCTGAGGAGCCTGAGAGCATTCCTCGACCGCTGCAGCGGGCGGCCAGCGTTGTGGCAAAAAGGACACAACGTCTCGTTCCCTCCATCAGGGAACTGAGGTTACATCCGTAACCAAGACGTTCCCTTTCTGTCGGTCTCTCGACATTGTGTCCAGCCGACAGATGGGGTTCCTATGGAAAACGCCACAGCGCTGTGCCGCTTCACAATCTCTAGCAGAGCGACGCTGCCTGGGTGAGTCAGACGTGAGCGCTAGTGTGAAATTGTAACCGTCCAGTGGAGAGGTAGGGGGTCCCAGAGCTTTTGAAGAAAAGGTGGGAAGCCCCTGCCACCGGCTGTCACAGGCAGAGGCCTTGTTTCTCTAACAGCGAGAAGCCACCCGGCACCGTAAGGCCACTGGGTAAGCGCTATTTCCTCACTGAGGAAACGCGCTACAGAGACCACTTACTACCGTAGGGAGGAGTTTAGTGGAGACACCAGCATGGTCTCGCCGTCAGGGGAGAACTCATGGGAAAAATGTGCGGACTGAAGTAGTTTACCGCAAGGTGGTGGTCCACCTAGGGAGGTCATGGGTTACCAAGGTGGGAACCATTCATGAGGATACATCAGATGGAACCGTTCAACACTGACTGAGCGCATTCTGTCGAGTCGAGTCGAGTTCTATACCGAGGAAGAGGATGCTCTGCACAGGGGAGAGCTTGCTCTTTTCTCGGTTGACCTGTGGTCCCAACCGATCTAGGTGCCAGAGTACTAGGTCGCTGTTTGTACACAACAGATCTCGCGAGTGTGCCAAGATGAGCCAGTCGTCGAGATAGTTTAGTACCCGCACATCTCTCTCCCCGAGGGGAGTGAGGGCGGCTTCCACGATCTTCATGAAGACTCGTGGGGACAGGGACAGACCGAAAGGGAGGACTCTGTACTGATATGCCCGCCCTTGAAAGCGAGACATGAGAGTAAGCGTCCTTCAGGTCGATTGCCATGAACCAATCTTGACATCTGATAGACGCCAGGATGCGCTTCTGCGTGAGCATCCTGAACGGCAGCTTGAGTAGGTGCCTGTTCAGGGTACGCAGATCTAGCAACTCCCGCCTTCTTTGGGGACGATGAAGTACGGGCTGTGAAACCCGTTGAACATCTCGGCTAGAGGGCCAAGCATGATTGCTTACTTCGCCAGAGGGGTGGCGACCCTGGCCTGAAGCACGGCAGCATCCTTGCCTCTTACTGAGGTTGAGAGGATGCCCTGAAACTTGAGTGGGCGTCTGGCGAGTTGGATCGAGTAGCTGAGACGGATCATATCCCGTAACCACCGTGACGGGGGCTAGGGGTACGATCTGCTTCATCGACCTCCCAGGGGGTGGTTTGATGGCTGGCAGTGCGGATCCCTCGCCGTGGGGAAGCCCCTGGGGAGGAGATTGGCTCTGCTGACTTACCTGCCTGGCGATAATGCAGCACAACGCACTGTCGACTGAGAGTGCTGAGGGCTATTGATTATCCTCGACATTGGGTCTTGCCGTGACGCAACGTTGAGTTGCCGAACACCATCGTGTAGAGGGTGAGAGCGGCTGTGATAAACACCCAGAGAGAGAGGAACTCTTGAGAAAGTGGGCTGTTGGGACGGGGTAGGAACCATTCTGGATCGACCACCCAGCGATGGAATGGCTGGGGTCGGGCCCGAAGGTATTCTCGATCTCCCTGGGGTCTTCCCATGAGAGCCGCTTCTGCTTTTGCCGTGGCTGCTGATGGCGTGGTGGACTCCTCTTCGATGTCTCTTCCGGGGGGGCCGCCTGAGTGGGGGACGCCGGAGCCGGAGGGCGTCGAAGAGGACCAGGGCTGCTGGGCAGCAGACGGTGAACGGGACTCGACGGCCGAGTCGCGGCAGGGGAGGGTATGCTTGATGGCCTCTGTCTGCTTCCTTACTGTCGAGAACTGCTGCTCGACAGTATCACCAAACAGCCCCCCCTTGCAAGATGGGTGAATCGGGAAAGCGGACTTTCTCAGCGTTACTCATCTGTGCAAGGTTCGGCCAGAGGTGTCTCTCATGGACCACAAGTGTGGAGAAAGGAGGCAGCTTGGCCCGCAGCAATGTAAGCTCTCAACACCAGAGATGCTGAAACCCTACATGCTTTGAACGGGAGTCTAGGTCGAGCGTCCCAGGTGGCCGCCGCCTGCGGGCACAAGTGCACCGTGGTGGCACACTCCACCTGGGGGACATCGACGTATCCTCTAGCTGCCTCACCCTCGAGGGAAGAGAGGGCGACAGAACTTGTTTGACGTGGACGCGCCGAAAAGGGGGCGTTCAAGGTCTTACTAAGTTCCTCATGCACTTCTGGTAAACACGGCCCTGGGGCACCATGTATCCAGCCGCGAGCGGTGGGAGAGGCAGTGCGGGCACTGCAACCCAACGCTCACGGTGGCCCGGGAAAGCATGGCTGACATTTCGATGTCCGCTTCTTCCTGGGCTCGACCCCCCGAAGGAGGGAGCTCCAAGGAATCATCGGAGTCGGATGGCAGTACGTCACCCCCCGATGCTGCAAGGGACATCTCATCATCATCACGCACCATTTCCGAATACGTGGTTGAGGAACAAGACGGTGGGACCGTCTCCTGGCGAACGGTCCGTGAGCAAGTGGCTGGCGGATAAGCGCTCACAGTAATCCTCATATCACCCTCGCTGCTTGCCATAGCGGACGGCAGGGCCGTAGTCATGGAACGGGAAGCGGACGAGGTGGTGGCTGAGTCCCTTGGGAACACAGCCACCCGTGAACGCAACGTCTGAATCGTCAACCGCCCGCAGTGCGGGCAGGACGTATCCACAACGTCTGCCCCAGCGTGCTGGAAGCAGACATCGTGTTCGTCCCCCTCCTCGATGAGTGTGTTGCACCCACGAGAACAGCGGGACATGCCACGCTGGAGAAATTTGCTCTTTTAGAGAAAAAACTCGAACACTTCTGGCACTGCCGAGATGACCAGGGGAAGTCGCCGCAGGAAGGGACAGTCCGCTGCACCACATCGTAAGATTCTAGCAGTAATTCGGCATAGAGTTTGAAGTCTCGAAGTCGATCAGTGTGAAACCTCCGAAGAAAAAAGGTTAATGAATACAGCACACCGTCTCCCTTTTATACCTGGATGTCAAGGGGCGGAGTCCGGCATGCAAATTTAATTTGCCAATTTCATTGGCCTTTTCTATACTAGCCAGAAGTTGATAGATTCTCAAGAGCGAACCCCATCTGTCGGCTCGACACAACGTCAAGAGACCGACAGAAAGGGAAATATTGTTATTATTAAAAGTGTAAGGTGTAGTGTTGTAGGTGCCACTGCTCATTAGACCATTTACAGAATAGTATGGTTCTGATAGTCCATTTGAGCAGGGTCTCATCTTGATGCCCTTGGTGGTAGTGGGTTGATCAGTCTGATGGCCTGTGAATCAAATGTGAGCCTGTTTGCATGTCCTGTTATTGTGAGGATCTGTCCCTGTGATTTTCTCTGGCAGTCTGTAGTGCACTTCTATGCAGCAGGTTAACACACTCTTAATATACACTGAAATTGCCCTCCTGTGAGCGGAGGACTAGGAGAGCCCCTCCTATGGGGACCAGAATTTTTTGGTTCTGGCATGTTCGTGGTGGGGTGAAGAGCCGAGTGTGACCTGTAAGGGAAGCACTCGTCACCACTCCTGTTCTCAGTAGCGACCTCACTAGACCGGATGTGAGGTATTGGACCTCACATTGGTCTAAAACGGGGGACTGAAGGGACTGGTGCCGTGGCTTCACCTTACTTCAAATATAAATACTTTTATGTGGTTTTGACAAATATTATTAAATTATTATTCAGCATTATCTTATTTTAGATTGATGATTAAAGCCGATTAACACCAACCTTTTCTGATACAGAAAGTAGAGAATTATTCTCTAATGAATGCTTAGGTTCTCTCTTTCTGCTAGGTCAGTGTGACTGTTAAAAGAGACTTCTTATCATCATGTTTGAAAACATCTTCTGTTAACACACACTCTACCCTTGAGGAGTTTGTGTATGTGTGATTGTATTGTTTCAGGAAAGTGAGAAAGAGTGGAAAAACATGAGACAGACGTAACGTCATGTTTTAATTTGTATTATAGTACATACCTGTCTTCTTTGATAATCTATAGGACTATATGTCCTGTCTCATGACTCCAGAAGTGTTTGAGAGCTTTGTGTTCTTGTTTATCTATTGATAACCAATCATGTGAGCTTGATTTACCTAAGTAATGACGTAGTTAGTTGACTCTTTAGTTAGTTGGCATTTTGGATGTAAGGCAGGTCGGCCTGTGGGACTCCTTGAGAGTGCTGAAGCTGACTTTTGTTGGCAAAACTACAAACTATGCTTCTTCAGTAAATTTTCTTCTATTAATTACAATCCTGACTTCTTGTCTTCATTCATTCATAACTGGTCTACGGGTCTTTTACTGTAAATCCCCTACACTATCCATCATCATTGCAAACAGGAATGGCCTAAGAGGTGATCCTCGATGCTATTCCACCTTCACCCTGAACCAGACTGTCATTCCTACTGTCCTCATACATATATATCCTGCACTAATCTCACATACTTCTCTGCCACTTCTGACTTCGTAATATGTAGTTTGCTTGAACCACTATGATCAGATGCACCATTTTAACAATGTCTTTATTACTTTTATGGACCTTGAAAGAGAGAATTACCATGATGTCTATGAGGAGGTCTGGAAAGCTGTCGGATGTTATCAAAAATATATGTATTTGTGTTCTGAAGATGCAGGGAGGTCTTAAAACGTGTAGTGGGTGAGTAAAAATGACAAAATTTTGATCCCTTATCATCCCTTTAAAGAAAGTTTTTACTATTAAAATATAGTAATAGTAATAATATAATTCATATAAATAGCAAAAAATATAATTTACTATTAGTCTATAGAGTGAAAAAAAAAGAAATCAAAAAGTGATCTTAAACTTTTGAAGAGATTAGAAACGGGTCTCATGCTTTATTTGCCAGGCTGCATTCCACTTTTGAAAGGACTGCTAAACTGAAATTTTACCACATAGCGAGCTTCTCTCACTTCCTTTATTTACAGTAGCTGTTGCTGTTGATAGGGTATTGTTTATTTTGCTATGGCAACAGAAAGCTATAAACACATACATTTTGCTGGTGTATATTTGACTACATTTGTTTTAAGTTCTCAACTTCACCATGAACTATAGCAGTTGTATTTTACAACAATTTAGCATAATTCACTGATAAAATATCACAAGTTGAAACTCTAAAATGAAACAAAACTTTCTGACATAAAGGAAGTTACCACAACCCGAAAGGAAACACCACACATCTGTTCATTTGAGCACCGTGATGGTGATGTCTAGGTGCTGGACAGCTCAAATAGCTGCAGAATAGCTGAACCTTGTACAGATCTGTTGTACCAGGGCAATCTCCCCATACGTTCAGGGTGGAAATAACATGTAAAGGGAACAATGTATTAGTCATAAGAGGGCAACGGTATAGCTCTATTACATAACATTATGGGTAAAATACTGCTGAATCTGAGGTTGTTAATTGTCAATTAATTGTAACTATTAGAACGAAAAACAAGAGAGACATAGTTTTTATAGATTCACAAAAACATCTACACAACCATGTAAAACATGTTAAGAGTTACTTTAGTAAAATTTCTCTCTAGACCAGTGGTGGGCAAACTTTTTTAAAACGCGAGCACAATCCACAAATAGGTGGACTCCGCCCACTATCTACGCAAGCCAATCGGGTAACTTCCGCTTTCGTTGTCCAATAGGGCACGTTCTAACTTCAGCCAATCACGTTTTGTTCTGCACTAAGATTCAGGGAGCTAACATGGCGGCTAGTGGCGGTCTAAAATGCGTGATATACTAAGAAATGTGAATGGCCTCTTCTTTATACTACTCAGTAATGATTGTTTGTGTTTATATACATTGTCCGTATGTTAGTAATAAACGACTGAAATGTTTATGACTTGATAACAGCGTGCACGGACTGGGGTGGACAATCCCGGTGACTGGGGACTGATTTGGTCTGCTGCAAGCCAGCCGTTTTATTGTCTTTATGTACCAAAGTGATAAATTCCGATTTTGGCATTCGATAAAATATAATCTGTTTCCCCGATACTGCATGGGTAAGCAGCTAGTTCGCGCCGCACACTCAGCGTGGCGTGGAGTTTCAAGGTGCGCAGCGTTTGCATTGCAATGCGCACTGCAGCTGTCGGTGTAGGCTACTACCAGTATAACGATGGCAGAATTAACGTGGGGGAAATCATCAGCACTGTGAATTTCTATGTCATTCATAATTCAAAATAAAACGTAATTTAATCAGTCATCTCTGTTTATCCCATTCCTGAATGATCTCTGCTGCTGTGGCTAAACTGTTCTGTATAGGCTACTGTCTAACTCTTTGCCATGACAAAAATGATCACTGTAAGAAACACTACCCATAACATTAACAATAGTAAGCGTTGTCTTTATAGTGGTAGCAGCGTAAGTAGGCTATATTGCAAGATGACCATGTGGGACAATTCTGTCCACAATTCCCCACACAGAAATACTGTAGTAGTATAATACATTTACTATCATATGAACAGCTCATATAAAGTTTCCCATAATAACGCAAAGAACATACATCAGAATTAGAAGGAGCTTTATTGCCCAAATGTGCTCTACGCACGAGGAATTTGTCTTAGTGACAGAAGCTGCCAGTGCACATACAGTTGAAAGTGACAAGTGACGAGACACAGGTAACAAAATATAAAAAAATAAATATGTAATAGACAATACACATATGAAAAAAAACAATATATGTCAAAAGAGCAGCGGATGCTATATTGTATGCATGTGCTACATATATACAAGTTATAAGGTGCTTTATACAAATTGTGTAAGGGAATGGGATAGCTGTATGATATATTAAATCAGTAACATATGTATAATAAATAACGTCTTGGTTACGGATGTAACCTCGGTTCCCTGATGGAGGGAATGAGACGTTGTGTCGAACCGACAGAATGGGGTTTGTCTTGAGAACCTATCATCTTCTGAGTATTTAGAAAAGGCCAATGAAAATTGGCGAATGAAATTTGCATGCCGGGCTCCTCCCCGGATGTCCGGGTATAAGAGGGAAGCCGGCGTGCTCATTCATTCACCTTTGGTCTGAGGAGCCTAAAGCATCCTCCCCCGACCGCTGGGGTGGGCGGCCAGTGTTGTGGCATGAGGGACACAACGTCTCGTTCCCTCCATCAGGGAACCGAGGTTACATCCGTAACCAAGACGTTCCCTTTCTGTCGGTCTCTCGACGTTGTGTCGAACCGACAGAATGGGGTTCCTATGGAAAACGCCACAGCACTGAGCCGCGTCACAATCTCTGCGGAGCGACGTTGACTGGCCTGGGCGAGTCAGACGAACACGCTAGCGCAAAATTATGACCTTCCAGTGGAGAGGAAGGGGGACCCAGAGCTTTCCACAAAAAGTTGGGAAGCCCCCTAACGCCGGCCATCACGGGCGGAGGCCTGATTCTCTAAATGGCGAGAAGCCGCCCGGCACCGTACGGGCCACTGGGTAAGCATTATTCCCCCCTGGTGGGGAAAAACGCTGCAGAGGCCACTACCTACCGTAGGGAGGAATTAGTGGAGACACCACATGGTCTCACCATCAGGGGAGAACTCATGGGAGGAATGTGCGGACTGCAGGAGTTAACCGCAAGGTGGGAGTCCACCTGGGGAGGTCATGGGTTGCCAAGGTGGGAACATTCATGAGGATACATCAGACGGAACAGCCCACGGAGGGGGGGTTACGACGTCTGGAGCACTAGGTCCGGTTAGAGCTATGTGGGAGATAACTCAACTGTTCCCCGGCCTAAAGGGGCAGGGCTGCTCTGCCCAGCCTGTCCCCTGGAAGGGTGCTTAGTGATGGATGGAATGCCTGTTCTTTACCCGAGGGGAAAGAAGTGAGGCGGGATCGCCACTGCTACCCCCGGAGGGGGAAGGTCTTCCGCAGGCGTATGCCCTACCGGCTGCCGGTCCCACACCTTGCCAGGATGCGGGCTGACACCGGTTCCGCGCGTAGGTATTAGAAGTTCACAGAGTTGTTAGGCATAGCCCAACCCGCAGCTCCACAGATGTCTGCCAGAGAGGCGCCCTGAGCCAGCCACGAGGGGTGTGCCTCACCCCCAACGGGCAGGAAAAAAGATCAGTATGCCCTAACAAGGGCATCCACGATCCAGTGCGCCAGCCTCTGTTTGGAGACAGCCCTCCTGCTGACCTCCGAAACAGACAAAGAGCTGCTCAGAGCTTCTGGGCTCTGCGTGCAGTCCAAGTAGAGGCGCCGTGCGCGTACTGGACATAGCACGGATAGGTTGGGTCTTCCTCCCCGGTGGGGAGCGCCTGCAGGTTCACCACCTGGTCTCTCGGGAGAGTGGTGGGAACATTGGGCACGTAGCCGGGGCGGGGTCTCAAGATAACGTGAGAATCCCGGCCCCGAGTTCTAGGCAATCTGCGGACACGGAGAGTGCTTGTATATCCCCTACCCTCTTGGAGGTGAGCGCAATGCGGAACACCGTCTTTATCAAGACTGAGAAAGAGCGGTAACCCCGAGAGGCTCGAAGGGAGCGGGGCCTCTTGAGGCCCGCCACCTAGGTCGCAAGAGGGTACGGAGCGCGGGTAAGGTGGTCACCCTCTCGCGCCCCTTAGGAACCTAATGACCAGGTCGTGCTGTCCCAGAGGCTACCCAGCACTCGGGTCATGATGAGCGGCCGTAGCGGCTACATACATTCCCAGTGTGGAGGGGGAGAGGTTACTCCCCCGTCTCTTTTGAGAACGGGACAGCCCGTACCCGACCGAGCAACTCCGCGGGTCTTCTCGCCGAGAAGAGCACCAGGACGAGAAGAGGCGCCACCTATGGGCGTATAGCCGCCCAGTGGCCAAAGCCCTAGCCTGAGTGACGTCCCAACCAAACCGGGGTTGGGTCACTCAGGATCTCCTCGTCCCGTCCAGACATGGAGACCAGGTTTTGCCTGGGATGCCGTAACGTGCCCCTTCCCCTGGGGAAGCTGTCCGCCAGGGGGGAGTTGTTGTCAGAGCCTCAGCTCCGAGAACCAAGTCCTGGTTAGGCCGAAGGGGCGTAACTAGTACCACTTGATGCTCCTCTTTCCTGGCCTTGCACAGGCCCTGTGCAATGAGGCTACTGGGGGGAAGCGTACTTCCGCTTGTCCCGTGGCCAGCTGTGCGCAAGGGCATCCGTGCCGAGGGTACCTCGGACAGGGAGTACCCAAGCGGACAATGGGAGGAGTTCAGGGAGGCAACAGGACCACCTGTGCCTGGCCAAACTGCCCCCAAATGAGCCGGCTGCGCGGCGAGGGAGTCGCCACTCTCCGCAAGGCGTCAACTGACGAGAGAGCACATCGGCTGTCTGGTTCAGGACGCCTGGGATGTGTGTGGCTCGCAGGGAGCTGATCACTTGCTGACTCCAGAGGAGGAGGCGTCGGGCGAGTCATGTTAGCTGCTGTGAGTGAAGAATACGCCACAGCAGCTGTGCTGTCCGACCGGACCAGCACGTGCTTCCCTGCACGAGAGGAAGTCCCTCAATGCAAGTAGCACAACCCACAACTCTAGGCAGTTGAATGCCAACGCAGGCGGGGGCCCGTCCACCGCCCCGACACTGCTTGCCCGTTGCACACGGCACCCCTTAGGGTGTGTCGGCAGAAAAGCGTGTGACCAACGCCTGCTGCCGGTGTGCCACGCTCTCCAAGGAACTTGACTCTGCCGCCAGTGTTGGAGCGGTCGTATATGCATCGACCCGAGGGGGGGCCACCCCCGCCGAGGATGCCATGAATCCCAGGAGCCTCCTGTTACAGGGGGACCGCTGACTGTCTGATCTCAGGCAGTTCAACACTGACCGGGCGCGCTAGTCCTCGCGCCCCCCCCTGGGGGTGAGCGGGGCCGCTCGTGAGGACAGAGTCGAGTTCCATACCGAGAAAGAGGATGCTCTGCACCGGGGAGAGCTTGCTCTTTTCTCAGTTGACCTGTAGCCCCACCGATCTAGGTGCCGGAGCACCAGGTCCCTGTGTGTACACAACAGATCTCGAGAGTGTGCCAAAACTTGAGCCAGTCGTCGAGATAGTTAGTACCCGCACACCTCCTTCCCAACGGGGAAGGAGGGCGGCTTCCACGACCTTCGTAAAGACTCGTGGAGACAGGGACAGACCGAAGGGGAGGACCCTGTACTGATATGCCCGTCCCTCGAACGCGAACCGTCGGAACGGCCGATGTCGAGGGAGGATCGAGACATGAAGTACGCGTCCTTCAGGTCGATTGCCATGAACCAGTCCTGACACCTGACGGACGTCAGGATGCGCTTCTGCGTGATCAACCTGAAAGGCAGCTACTGTGTAGGTGCCTGTTCAGAACACACAGACCCAAGATAGGGCGCAACCCCCCGCCTTTCTTGGGGACAATGAAGTACAGGCTGTAAAACCCGTTGAACATCTCGGCTGGTGAGACGGGCTCGATCACTCCCTTCACCAGAAGGGTGGCGACCTCGGCCCGAAGTACGGGAACATCCCAGCCTCTGACTGAGGTATATCGGATGCTGAACTTGGCAGGCGTGAGGCGACTGGATCGCGTAGCCGAGACGGATCGTCTTCCCTAGCCAGCCTGACAGCCTGGGAAGCCGGACAGGCTCCCAGAAATGAGACGGGGACTAAAGGTACGATCTTTTTCATCGTCCCCCCGGGGGGTGGTTCGATGGCTAGCAGTACGGATTCCTTGCCGGGGGAGGTCCCCCGGGGAGGAGATCGGCTCTGCTGTTTTTCCTGCCTGGCGACTGCGCAGCTCAACGCACTGTCTGACTGAGAGTGCTGAGGGCTGGTGTTTATACTCGACATTGCGCTTCGCCATGACGCAACGTCGAGTTTGCCGTTCACCGTCGTGCAGAGGGTGAGAGCGGCTGAGGTAACCCAGAGAGAGAGGAAACTCTCCTTTTTGAGAGTAAGTGGGCGCCAGCCCCCCAGAGGGGGCCAGCAGATGGAGGGACGGGGCAGGAACCGTCCCTATCCGACCTACCAGCGCTGTGGCTGGGGTCGGGCCCAATGGTAGCCTCGATCCCCCTGAGGTGATCCCATGACAGCCGCTGCCCGCGGCTGCTGATGGGGCGATGGTCTCCTCTTCGCTGTCTCCTCCAGGTCACTGGAGGGCGTTGAAGAGGACCAGGGCTGCTGGGAAGCAGACAGTGCACGGGACTCGACGGCCGAGGCGGCCGAGTTGCGGCACGGAGGACTGCTTTTTACTGTCGAGAACCCTCCACAGTAACACCAACCAGCCCCCCCTTGCGAGACGGGTACGTCGAGAAAGCGGACCTTCTCAGCGTTACTCATCTGCGCAAGTATCGGCCAGAGGAGTTCCTCATGGACCACAAGTGTGGACATCGTCCGACCCAGGGCCCCCGTGGTCACCTTGGTCGCCCGTAGAGCGAGGTCGGTGACGGCGCGGAGTTCCTGCATAAGCGCTGGGTCGGTCTTACCCTCGTGGAGCTCTCTCAACGCCCTGGCCTGGCAGGAGCCATAGCGTGGAGAGAGGAGGCAGCCTGGTCCGCCGCAATGTAAGCTCTCGACACCAGAGATGCCGAGACACCACATGCTTTGGACGGGAGTCTAGGTCGAGCCCCCCCAGGTGGCCGCCACCTACGGGCACGAGTGCACCGCGGCGGCAAACTCCACCTGGGGGACACCGACGCATCCTCCAGCTGTCTCAACCTCGAGGGAAGAGAGGGTGACAGAACTTTGTTTGACGTGAAACGTGCCGGAAAGGGGGTTCCAGGTCTTGCAAAGTTCCTCATGCACTTCCGGTAAACACGGCACTGGGGGCGGGCGCGGCTTGGAGCCGCGCTCAAACCCGAGGCGCCATGTAGCCAGCCGCGAACGCCGGGAGAGGCAGTGCGGGCACTGCAACCCAACACTCACGGCGGCCCGGGAAAGCATGGCCGACATCTCGACATCCGCTTTTTCCTGGGCTCGACCCCCCGAGGGAGGGAGCCCGAAGAATCGTCGGAGTCGGATGGCAGTACGTCACCCCCCGATGCTGCAAGAGACCTCTCATCATCACGCATCGTGTCCGAATACGTGATTGAGGAATAAGACGGCGGACCGTCTTTTTGGGGAACGGTCAGACGAGCGAAACGAGGTGTGAACGGTCCGTGAGCCGTGGCTGGCGGATTATCGCTCACAGTAATCCTCATCTCACCCTCGCTGCTTGCCATAGCGGACGGCAGGGCCGTAGTCCTGCCGCCACGGAACGGGGAGCAAACGAGGTGGTGGCTGAGTCCCGTGGGAACACAGCCACCTGTGACGCAACGTCTGAATCGTCACCGCCCGCAGTGCGGGCAGGACGTATCCACAACGTCTGCCCCAGCGTACTGGAAGCAGGCATTGTGTCCGTCCCCCTCCTCGATGAGTGTGTTGCACCCATGAGAACAGCGGGACAAGCCACGCTGGAGAAATTTGCTCTTTTAGAAAAGGAAATTTGCTCGAACACCTCCGGAACTGCCGAGACGCCCAGGGGAGAGTCACTGCAGGAAGGGACCGTCCGCTGTCCACGTCGTAGATTCCAGCAGAAAGAATGATCACCCAGATCGTAGAGAAGCTCACCAGATGCGTAGGCTCTGAAGAACAAAAGGTGAATGAATGAGCACGCCGGCTTCCCTCGTATACCCGGACATCCGGGGGGGAGCCGGCATGCAAATTTCATTCGTCAATTTTCATTGGCCTTTTCTAAATACTCAGAAGATGATAGGTTCTCAAGACAAACCCCATTCTGTCGGTTCGACACAACGTCGAGAGACCGACAGAAAGGGAAATATGAGTATAAGTGAGTAGTGTAGTATTGGACATATTTATTGAACAGTGGGGAGAACATTTAACTGTTCATGGGGTAGATGACCTTAAGGAAGAAACTTTATTTGGCTGTTTTGGCGCTCAGTGCTCTGTAGCGCCAACCAAACGGCAGCAGTTCAAAGAGAACGTGTGCTGGGTGTGAGGGATCCAGAGAGATTTTGCGAGCCCTCTTACTCGCTCACTCTGGAAGAGTACAATTCTTGCAGTGGGAAGGGTAGTACCAGTGATTCGCTCAACAGTCTGAAATATCCGCTGTACTCTTCGGAGGTCTCGAGTGTTTGTATGTGTCCCGAGCATGTAAACTGAAATTGAGAGAGAATATGTCGCCTCTAAATGCAGCAAATTTTAAATGACTTCATCGATCAACACAAAGTTACAATGGTAGAGAACTTTAATAAACTTGATCGCTTAGCAACCTTCAAAACAAGTCTTGTACGTCTCTTGATGTACACGACGTGGAGGAGCGATTTTTTTATTAACAGACTGATTTGACCCTACCTGAGCATGCTTGTTTTTTCTAAACAAAACAAAATAATTGCCTTTTGTATTGCAGTTAAAGTAGCCTAGTAAAAACAGGCTACTGACAAATTTTTTATTAAAACTGCGCATCGTTCTGTTATTATTTTTATTGAGGTTCTGTAAATTTGCACCAACAAGCCCATGCAATTTGCTTTTGTTTTCATATGTTCATATTTTCTTATATTTAACTTCAGCTGATGGGCTATACCTTGGTTCTTGCGTCTCATTCTTCAGTGTTCTGCATTTACCAATAAATAGACTACATAAAAAGTACTTATTTTGTTTTAAATTTATATCTTTATCATTTAAAAACCAACAATGTATGCTAACCCCATTTAGGAGCTTTTTAGGCCTATTTGGCACTAAATATAGAAGGAATGCGGTTATAATATAGCAAACCGCGCTTTTGAACAATAAAAAAGCCAATATCACTGCAAGGAAAATTCCTTCACCGTGACAGCGCTACGTTCCCGACTACATTACAGTACATTACACGTCACATGTCTTTAGGATGTGTGTGAACGCACGCACAGGTTCCAGAAAATCACTGGCACTGTGAACCAAAATCAACCGATCCCGTCATCCCGGGACAAATCTTCCGCATATTTTCCGGGATCTCTGTATGAAAAGGGCTTTACTGAAATGCCATGTAATATCCAGTGCCTTTTGTGCATTTGTATGGAGAACCCATTAATTTGTACAATTAGCTTCAATTCATTTTTATTTGGCAATTTCATATTTTGCTTCATACTTTTTTCATCAAAGAGAAAAGTTGTGTTGCCTCCCTTGCGTTCTTATTGCCCCCGTTGTTTTTTATTTGCCAATAAATAAATGAAATAAACAGTATTTTAAAGATGCCCTATGTGTCATTTAAAAGGCAGCAATATATACATAATTATAACCCAACAATATTTATTTATTTAGCACCAGGAAAAATGGAGACGTATATCGTATAACACGCAGAGCACTGCCTCAACCNATTTCTGTGTGGGGAATTGTGGACAGAATTGTCCCACATGGTCATCTTGCAATATAGCCTACTTACGCTGCTACCACTATAAAGACAACGCTTACTATTGTTAATGTTATGGGTAGTGTTTCTTACAGTGATCATTTTTGTCATGGCAAAGAGTTAGACAGTAGCCTATACAGAACAGTTTAGCCACAGCAGCAGAGATCATTCAGGAATGGGATAAACAGAGATGACTGATTAAATTACGTTTTATTTTGAATTATGAATGACATAGAAATTCACAGTGCTGATGATTTCCCACACGTTAATTCTGCCATCGTTATACTGGTAGTAGCCTACACCAACAGCTGCAGTGCGCATTGCAATGCAAACGCTGCGCACCTTGAAACTCCACGCCACGCTGAGTGTGCGGCGTGAACTAGCTGCTTACCCATGCAGTATCGGGGAAACAGATTATATTTTATCGAATGCCAAAATCGGAATTTATCACTTTGGTACATAAAGACGGCTGGCTTGCAGCAGACCAAATCAGTCCCCAGTCACCGGGATTGTCCACCCCAGTCCGTGCACGCTGTTATCAAGTCATAAACATTTCAGTCGTTTGTTACTAACATACGGACAATGCATATAAACACAAACAATCATTACTGAATAGTATAAAGAAGAGGCCATTCACATTTCTTAGTATATCACGCATTTTAGACCGCCACTAGCCGCCATGTTAGCTCCCTGAATCTTAGTGCAGAACAAAACGTGATTGGCTGAAGTTAGAACGTGCCCTATTGGACAACGAAAGCGGAAGTTACCCGATTGGCCTGCGTAGATAGTGGGCGGAGTCCACCTATTTGTGGATTGTGTGCGCGTTTTGACGTTAGAAATGTTTCAAAATTCACAAATGCGAGAGCCATCCACAAATGCGTGCACTGATCCACAAATGCGTGCACTGATCCACAAATGCGTGCAGCGATTCACAAATGCACAGAAAGCGATCCACGAATGTGCAGAAAGCGATCCACGAATGTGCAGAAAGCGATCCACAAATGTGCAGAAGGTGATCTACAAATAAATGCCATTGAAATAAATTTGTAAATATTTTTTATTTGCAAATCTCATTGTATTTATTTGTGAATTCCATTTCCTTTTGTGGAACGTCTAACATATGGTTCGCTTTTTGCGCATATGTGGATTTAAAAAATGTTTGTGAAACTCTCTGTATTTATTTGCGGATCATAGTTTATTTATTCAGAATATTGCAACAATTCTGATCCCAAAAGTCAGACTTATAAGAAGTCAAAGTAAAAGCAGTCTCTTTAAGAGCATTTCTCAGCGATAGTGACCGATTGCAGAACAGCAGAACCACACGTCACAGCCGTATCTCTTTCTCGAGACGCACTTTTGATAACAGAATTTGCCATGTTCATGCTATAGTAAACCAAAGCTCACAACACTCGAGGCGCTTCAAAAGACACGAGACGCGAACGCAGCGTATAAACCAGTCCATCTAGCTAGCATGTCTCCCTGTCTTTTCATTTTTACTGAAGTATGCTGCATTGCAGACTCACGCCATCTAATGGATTTTGTTTCTATCACATTAGTAATTTTCCCCAAAATCCAAACTGAAACACAATATTATTAAATACATTTTAAAAACCGCCTCGCGGGCCAGATGAAATTGTTGGGGGGCTGGATGTTGCCCGCGGGCCATATTTTGCCCACCTCTGCTTTAGACCGTTAATACAGATATCATTGCCAATGAATAAGTGGTGCAGATGTCAAACAATACTGTCAATAAATGCGTCTTTGTGAAGAATTTCTTTTCAATCACTGATTCTTTTACCGAAATCCTGTCCATATTTGGCCACCTCAACCAGCTTTATAGAGCCGCCCGCTACGACTGGGGTCACCATACTCAGCGAGTAATCTTATGTTTATCTAAGGTTGATGTTTTTTATCAGGTGTGGTGCGTAAGCGCAAAAGCAGAAGCATGTGCTTCATCGATTTTTAATGGCTCGACAATAAACATCAATGACATTTATCTTATTTTGACCTAAATCATGTTAAATATTTTGGGTGGATGCTGGGGTCTCATCTTTTGGACTGCAGCCTATCATTGTTATTTAAAATTGCACTTAGTGCGCGTCTATTAGAATCAAGCCAATGTAGTGTATTTCGGGGAAACTATGAGTTTAAACACAGTAACATACAAATAATTAATGGTGATTAACCATTAATTATTTTATACACTTTACCTGCAGCAGAGCTAATAACAGCGACAAACTAAATACACTCGTCCACCGAGTGATCAGCAGATCGTATATCAACTCTAAGAAATTTTACTCCCCTGGCCTGGAAAAACAATATTATTACTGTGGTACAGTACCACTTCAGAAATCTTAACGAACTCAAGCAGTTTAAGTGACATTGATATGTGATAAATAAACACAGAAACAATTCGAGTGTGGATACACATGTGGTTTATTTATCTACTCTACGGGGGAACTAAAACTAGCTAACAAAAAACAAACATTAACAAACAAACATAAAAACGTAAAACAGTAGAGAATGAAAGAAATAGATAAAGCAAAGAAAATAGTAGTATTAAATCAGCTATTCACATCTGCACGAACCATCGAGGACAAACTCCTTATTTAAAAGGGGCAAAGCTTATACGCAACTGGTTAGCAATAGTTCAGATACTTGCATTGGCTTCTTTGTTTCTTGGGACACGTGCTGGCGTGCGTATCAAAGGGTCCTGATGTGTTCAGAGCAAGCCGTGAGTCCGTAGGATTTACCTGAAGCAAACTGCCGGAAGAAGCTGTCTCTGAGGAGAGACAGGTCTCGAGAGGTTGAAAGAACACGAGCGAGCGGACAGATGTTTTAACCCCGAGGGCATCACGCCCCTCCGAGGTGGGCGATCCAATGTGATGAGATAGTTTTGGGCGCGAAAACATGTTTCTTTGTCCGGCACGCCAGCTCATTTGCATTTATGGTCTCCTGGGAGTTTGGAGTAGTAGATAGTCTTAGAATAAAATAAAGTGAACATGGTATAAAAATACATTACTGTGCTATACACCATATTCTAAGAAATGAAAAGAGGAACATTTTGATANATAGTCTTAGAATAAAATAAAGTGAACATGGTATAAAAATACATTACTGTGCTATACACCATATTCTAAGAAATGAAAAGAGGAACATTTTGATATTACCCATGAAAGGGTTACAATCACATTGACCTGTAGTTTGTACAAGAATGTAAATATAAACAGAAATACCTCGAGGCACACATGCATTGGAGGATATATATTGAAGGTGAATAACGGGGAGACAAACATACAACGTGGGGGTATACGGATATGCACTTTAAACCAGTGTTTTGTTGCTAAATAGAGAGAAAGAGAGATTCTTGTGGGCGACATGGTTTTTGTCACTTTGGTGAACAGTCCTGTCCTCCCCCCCGAACCTCCTTTGAAGTCCAGGGGGGGTGTTTAGACAGGCCCATTTGCCCAGACTCGTCGGTGCCTGCTCGAAGACCTGCTGAGAGGTTACTGTGTTTTACGATCACAGATGGTAAACTTTGATCCGGCCATACCCTACATCCCCCCCTTTCGGACGACGGGGTTTGTAGAAGCTTAGACGGCCGATGGTTGTCTGGATCGTAATGGTCGAGGTGACTGGTGTGTCTTACTGGTCCTCAGTGCTGTGGTGCCCTGGCGGTGGGTCCATCTCGAGGAGGTTAGGTTCGGGCTCAGCTTGCGTGCTTCTCTTCTCGCGGCTCTGTTTGAATGCCCGAGGAAACGCCGCCGTACACTTGTTCACTGACTCCTGCATTCTGTTGACCCTTCTGTAAAGGACGAAGGACAAACCAAGAACAAGGGCATACCCTAATGTGGTGGTGAGGCACAGTGCAGTGTCCGCGGCGGTCTAGGACCGGACCACAGGGGAGTTGGCGAGAGCAGACATCAGATCCAGAGTCTGTAAGGCCTTTTCGATGGGGGTGATATCGATCAGCTGGGGCCCCTCCTCGGCAATCCTCATTTCTAGTTCAGGACCAAGAGTGAAGTTATAGGTCCTGAAGAAGGTTGAGATCTCCAGCTTGGCATTGTATTCCTCACCGGGTAAATGGTATAGTGCCAGGTCATCTATGTGCAGGATTGTGTCCTTTGGGACTTGAATCCACATAGTTTGGTTGAGCAGGCTGATGCGGGTGGCGGTATCATGCTGGTCTTAGGTTAAAGTTGCTACTCGGGCTGGGGTGTTGACTAGCCAGGGGTCTCCTACAATCTCAGCCTGAGTGTAGGTGACATGGACCCGGGGTTTGGCATCCACTGGACAGAAATCCCACAGATTCCCTCGGTGTTGTCTCGGAGGAAAGGCTTACTGGGGCAAAGGTAATGGATGTCTTTAGTCAGGGTGCACATGCGCAGGTTTGGGGCTAGGTACAGCTGGTCATTGCTGTCATGGTAGGCCACCACGTCGGGGGTGTGTAATCCTGATGTGTGTGTTACCTTGCCAAAACCCAACAATAAATGTTGTTGGCCTCGATAATGGGTAGGTTCAGTAGAAATGCTATCTCACCTTGCTCGGGGGCTATGTGCAGAGGGATGGCACTACCCAGAGAGTATGTGAGATGGGCTTGAAGGGGGTTGGTTGGCCCTAAGGTGGCTGAGTCCAGCACAGTCTGTACAAGGCTCAACGGTACTAGGTATGGGGGAATCCTGCCCATGACGGGACTGTCCACAGATGAGCTCACCTCTCGCAGCATGTCTGACATCAGCGATGTGACCAGTTGAGCTTGTGCATAATCCTTCTGGATTACATCAAAAAGATGCTTCATTGAATTCACAGTCTGGTTTAGGAGGACACTGTGGGTGTTGAGGACCACTACAGTGCCCTTTAATGACTTGCCTATGGTCTGCAGGGTTTCGCTTTGGGTTGTCAGTTGTGCTCTTAGCTGGGGAACCTCAGTCTGAATCTCGTTCACGTGTCGCCTTACAGTGGCTAAACTCACTGCATTGACACTGGTGATTCCAATGTTGAACAGGGTTCCGACTGCGGCGGCGGCTCCCAGCAGGGCTCCCAGGAAACGTTTGGTGAGCCAGTTTTGCCCATTCAGGTCAGCTTGTGTGACAGTCACCTTCTGAAGTTGGGTGAGCATGTGGCTGATGTCAGCCTCTGCATGGTCCAGGGCAGTCTGTGTCCATCGTCCGACAGCCCATCCAACTTGTGGTGCTGCGATGGGGTAGTGTGCTCTGTAGACGTCATGGGGATTGAGTCGGACGTACACTTTCTGGGTGTGTGTCCGGCAGTTAGTGACCAGGAGGCCCGGTTGTTCCCTCAAGACGATGCCCGATGTAGGGCCTGGTGACACAACGTCTGATTGGAGCAGCCCTCCAGGCAGGCAAAGACTCAGGGTGGCGAGCCACAGCAACATCCTGGTGACAAAGGGAGAGAAAGCAGTGGATAAGTGGTGAAGTTCTTTAGCTGGTCAGTCTTTTGTTCGTAACTTTCCCTAATGGTGAGTTCTTCGGCGTTGATTCAGTAAGGAGGGAGCTCAATCTAGTTAGTGTTACCCCCCCCCTTTCCTTTCTCACCCAGGGGCTACGTGTCTTTTAATCTGATTGCGATGGACCCACTTGAGGATCGGTTCTGTTTGTCCCCTGCTAATCCTGATCTTGTAGGCAACAGGGGAGAGTTTGTCGACAATCTCATAGGGTCCAGCCCAGTGTGGCAAAAACTTCTTGGATAGCCGATGTGGCCGGGCAGAGCTGTAGTACCAGACCCGGTCACTCACATCCAGTTCTTCTCGTGATGCTTTCTGATCGTAGTATGCTTTCCGGCCTTCCGCACTCTTCTGGAGTTGTTGTTGGGCGAAAGCAAACACAGTTTTCAGATGCCTGTGCAGCTCCTCTAGGTACTGGTGAGTGGTGTAAGCTGTGACCAGGTTTGAGTCTCCGGGTTGGTATAACAGGTGTAGCGGCAGAGTCATCCGTCGTCCCGTCATCAGCTCGAAGGGAGTCACGCCAGTTGACTGACTCGGGGTTGCTCTAATGGCCATAAGCACCAGGGGGAGTTTCACGTCCCAGTCCTTCTGGTTTGCTGCCACAAACTTTTTCAACATACCAACCACTGTCCTGTTGGTTCGTTCCACTTGGCCGGATGAGATGGGATGATGACTGATGTGGAGCTGGGCTTGTACACCCAGCAGTTTCCAAGTCTCTTGCATAATCTCAGCCGTAAAGTGTGTCCCCCTGTCTGAGTTAACTCCCAAGGGAAGCCCGAACCTCGCGAAGACGTGGTTCATCAAGAGATATGCTGTTGTTTGGGCCGTGGCGTTGGGCGCTGGGAGGCACTTTACCCACTTGGTGAACTGGCACACAACCGTCAAGAAATATTTGTTGCCCCTCGTCGACCTGGGTAAGGGGTAAGGGTCCGACCCAGTTGATCTGTAGGTCTGACCATGGGAATGTTATTCCTCTGCGTTGCAGTGGAGCTCTGTGGTTTGGGTTTGTAGGCTGGAACTGGCAGCAAACCAGACATCCTCTGACATACTCTGTTACATCTTGCTGCATTCCGGGCCAGTATGCCACCTGTTTTAGGGTCTCGTAGGTGGCTCTGATACCGTGGTGTCCGGCACATGGTGCGTCATGGGCATACATCAGCATGACCCCCCTTTGGCACTGGGGAACCACAAGCTTTGGTGTTGTGAGGTCATCAGGGACGTACCAGAGGATGTTGTCTGTCACACGCAGCGTGTGCTTGATGTCATTTAGCCGCTTGAGGCCTGGGACATTAGCGAGGTCAGAAGATGTGATGGGGTAGGCGGAGGGGTCTGTGAGGTGGTTTAACATTGCTTGTGTGGTGTTGTCATAGGCTTGGAGCGAAGCTATGTCGTCGTTTGAAATCTGTGGAGTGAGTACTAGGGTTTGTGATGCAGGTGCAACAGCGTGCGCCGGGCGGTGGCTGCGTGTTACCGCTGCCACAGATGGGGTGGGTTGGTGGATTGGCAGTGACCACGGGTCACCATGGAGTGCGCCTGCTTTTGCAAGGGCATCTGTCTGGTCATTGAGGTCTTTGTCTTGGCCAGGTTGTTTTGAGTGTCCTTTTACCTTTTTCCAGTAGACAAGCATATCGTGTTCCATTGTGATGGCGTTGCATGCTTGGAACAGGTGTTGATGCTTGACTGGCTTATTGTTAGCAGTTCTGAACCCATTCTGTGTCCAACCTGGGAGATGACATGTGAAGCTTAGTCTGCGTAGTTCGAGTCCGTGCAGATAAGGAGTTCTTTGATGCTGTGCGCCGATGTAATCTGGAGGGTGATCAGGTTGGCTGCCACTTCCGCCCACTGTGATGACTGTGGTTCCAGGTTAAAGTGTTTGGGTGGGCAAGGTTTGCTTTTTACCCACAAGACACATGCTCCAGCCTTTAGGGTACCCTGGTGGTTGTATGAGCATCCATCGACATAGGCCGTTGGCATGCCTTGGCATACATTTTCTTCAAAGTACCTGTGACAGGTGGATTGTTGCAGCTGGGTTTCCTCTGTCTTCGTTGGGGTTGGTGTGTCATCAGAGCAGCTTTGACATGCAGCAAGTCCATTGCCTAGTGCAGACCTGTGATTTTGAGCATACCATGCCTCAATTTTGCGTCCTTGGAGGGCCATCAACAACATGGCTATGCGTGCATTGGTGACGATGCCATCTCTGATGCGTTGACTATTGAGGAACGTGACAGGCTGGTGGCAGGTTTCTATGATCACCTTCTGTGCTCCAATATAATTGGAGCATCGCTGAATTGCGCATACAGTTCAGAGCAGGGCTTTTTCACAGTCTGAATACTTAAGCTCGGGCGGCAGCAGTGTTTTGCTGGCATACGTGACCACACTCTCTTGTCCTGATCGTGTCGTTGGTACAGACCAGCGCTGAGGCTGAATCCAGCTTCAAGGTAGAATTCTTTCTGGGGATCAGGGTAGGCCAGACACGGAGCAGAGCACAGATGCCGTTTGAGCTCAGTCACAGCATTGTCCTGAGCTTCAGTCCACAGAAATGGGCAGTTCTTCTTTAGAAGGGAAGTTAAAGGTCGTGCAATGTCGGAGTAGTCCTCGATGAACTGTCATGAGTAATTGCACACTCCAAGGAAACTTTGCAGTTCTGAGATGTTTGCAGGAGTTTTTATGCTCTGTATGGCTTGTATGCAGCTGGACTGGGGTTCAACGCCGTGTGGTCCTATGAGTAGTCCGACATAGTTCACCTTGGTTTTACACCATTGTCCCTTGTGGAGAGCAATCTTAGCACTTGTCAGTTGGTCTAGGACGTAATCTATCTCCCTTAGGTGGTCGGCTACTGTCTTGCTTTTCATGAGGATGTCATCTACGTAGATGAGGTTTCCTCTCACTCTGGCATCCGGGCATGCTTTGTTGAGGAAGATGTTGAATTCGGCTGGTGAGTTGGCATATCCGAAGGGGAACCGTGTGAAGGTGTATTGTCGGTTGCCAAAGGTGAAGGCCAGCTTGTGTTGATCTTCCGGGTGCACCGGTATAGTCCAGAATCCTGAGGCTACATCAAGTGTGGAGAAGATGGTAACCCCCCTTTTCCCGGGGATCTCCTGTTCCACCTGAGTCATAGGCCATCGTGACAGGGGTACCTGCTGATTCAGTTTTCTGTAATCAATTGTTGGTCGCCACTTGCCGTTGGGTTTAAGGACAGGCCAGATGGGTGCTGAGTAGGTGCTGTTGCAGGGACTGATGACACCCTTTTCCAGCATAGAGTCGATGATCTCTTGTACTGGCTCATGTGAAGCAATGGGGATTTTGTACTGCCTGACGAATGTGGGGGGAGCATTTGGGTGCGAGTGAATTTGTACCATATGAAGGTTAGTGAGGCCACAGTCTAAAGAGTCTTTTGCGAATGACGCTTTGTACTTGTACAGGACCTGTCGAAGTTTCTGGAGGTCTGCTCTGTCCTATATGGCATATGCATCCCTCAGGATTTGTTGGACTTGTGCTTCAAATCCAGGGTAAGGCTCCTCCATCGTTGCATCATCCGTCTTGTTGACAGTTACAGGGGTGGTGATTTCATTGACTTCACAGATGGGTTGGCTACAGACAGTGTACACGGAAAGATAGTCTTTGGTCCTTTCGGTCCTGCACACCTGTTCTTTGGCCATTGGCATGACCGAGGTGATGGAGACCATCTGGAATGGTGTTGTGAGAGCTGTGTTATCCAGACTCCCCTCTGGAATCAGTGGTGGTGGGATGGGACCTATGACTGGTATGGTGAGTTCAAGGTCATGGAAATCTTGGCTCATTAACCATCCCACACGGTAGCCCTTAGGAAGCTTAATAGGTGTAGCTGTGCAGTTGTTGAATAGGATGTGAACTGCACGGGATGTAACTTCAGTTAGGGGTGTGGCTTCCAGGGTGAGGCCAAGCTCCACACATTCCACTGATGGCTGGAAGTAGGCTAGGGTGTGGTTGAGGGTTTGGCCACGCCGCTTGTTGAGCTGCACAGCGACACCTTTGGTGTAGGCAGGTACTGCGGTTTCAAGTTCATTCACCAGGATACAGACTTCTGGGATGGTCTGACCTGATGCCAGGTGTATGTGGTTGACGAGGTCCACAGGGGGTTGTGCGGTCAATGGGGCCCACACCACAACATTGATAGTATCTATGTGAACTTGGAGATGAACTAGGATGTCTGCCCCAATGTAGATGTCATGTGGTGAGTCCTGAAGAACCAGGAAGTAGTGGGTTAAGGACCGGCCATTCCATTTCAAGTTCAAAGCGCAGACGCCTTTGGCCGTTACCATGGTTGACACGTGGGAGCCCAATGGGAATCGTGTGCTCTTTACAACAAAAGGAATGTCCGGTGTGTTCGTAGTGAGAGCATTGAACAGTGTGGGGCTGATGGCTGAATTGTCTGCCCATAGTGCCAAAACAGTGTCTGTTATTGCCATGTTGTTCAGGTGTATGGCTTCCTTGACCCGAGGGCAGTAGCTGTCTGGGTGCTCGGCTGGTTGCAAGGTGCAGAGTGGCGTCCCTGAACTTGGGGCGGGCCTTGAGTCTGTGTTCTTGTGACCAGCTGGGGGTTGGTCGCTGACCTCTGTGACCTGGCAGCGCACTTCAACTGGGTTGGTTGATTGGGAAGGCAGTGGTTCTCGCACTTGAGCCCAGATTTTTAGCTGTTTAAAGTCCATCAGGGGCTTAAAGCGATCTAGCAAATCTTTTCCAATGAGGAGAGGATAGGTGTCCATTGGTGAGATGTACACAGGGTGTTCCAGACTCATGGGACCGATGGTCAGGTGTATGGGGGCTATTTGTTCCAGTCAGACCTCAGTTTGGCTGTATGACTGCACGTTCAATACACATCTCTGTGGCTTGAGAGTCCGATTCTGTCTCTTAGCTCCTTCCGAGAGTCTGTGAAACAACTGGGATGACATCAGCGTGAGGTCAGCTCCGGTGTCAACAAGGGCCTCTCAACTCACCTCATGTTCCAAGGTGATGGCTAGATAAAGTTTCCTGGCTACTCCTTTCTCGATCAGGTTTCCCAGGAGACTTGGTACAGGGGCCTGTGTGGTAACTGACAAGCAGTTAGGGCTGATTTCCGGTTGTTCGGTTCGGAGACAGACAACTAGCACAGCACTTTCGGGTACCTTGGGATCTTGATAGATGATGGGCTGGAGTGTTTTGGTTAGTTCTGGATGATCAGCCGTCAGCTGGGGTGCATTTTGGACTCCCGAATACTTTGGTGTCCGGGAGGTTGGTTCAGAGTTTGTGGGGGCGTTGGCAGAGGTCTGGGAATTGTCTTTAGGAGGAGGGCATTCTGAAGGTTTGTTGATTTCCGCCACTCGTAGTCACGAGGAGTCTGGCATATCCTTTTCGTTTGGCTTGTTAGGCCCTTTTTGAATCAACTCCTTTAATATCTTCAGGATCTCTGCCAACTCTGAGGTCTCTGTACGTTTCTGCTCTGGGGACAGGTGAGACTTGGGCTTGTCACGGGGGCATTGAGGTGCATTCCTTCGATGACTGTTTGGGCTGGTTGTTCCTGCTGGTGCGGGTCGGTGACGCCTAGGTCGGCGATTTGGTTTCCATGCAGCACTGTCCCTTGTTTTGTCTGACCAGCGGGGTCTGCCCCCTGGCCTTTCGGTGTGCCCTGTCGGATGCTTGGCTCGAGCACCCGAGTAGTCATACCGTTCAGTGGCAGTAAAGTCCCTTGTCTCTCTGTTGCCAGGCCTAGCATTGTGATGCGGTTTGGCGCCCTCTAGAGTCAGCTCTGGGTAGTGTTCAGAGACAGGGAAAATAACAGGATTTTTAACAGTCTTTTAAGAGGTAGTCTTGTGCTTAACATAGGCCTTATGGGCCATGTCCCGCAGCTGTTGTGTGGTCATGGTGCGGGAGCATGCCATAACTCCTAAGTGATGACTCACACTAGGATGCAGGTTACGCAGGAAAATAATTCTCAAGTTAAAATCCTCCTCCATTTCTGGCTCATTTCTGGCCCCAAAGTAGGTTTGTCTCAGTCTATTATAATAAGCCGGTGGGGTTTCGAGACGGCCCTGTTTGAGGTCCATGGCAGCAACCAGTCCCTGCTCAGACTCTGGGTATGAAAACTCCTTTATTAGAACCTGCTGCAGTTGCTTGTAATCCCTTTTTACAGTGTCTGACTGCCGGTACAGGAAGCTGCGCACCTCGCGGCTGGAGGTAATCCTGAGCAAATACAGTCTGTCTCTGGTGGAAACATTAACCATGGTTTCCAAATGAAAGTCAATATCCTGCAGGTAGGCATGTACGTCGTGTCCTCCTGCAGGGTTTGGCTTCCCAGCTTCCTCTTTCTTGGACCTCGCTTGGCTGGGAAGTCTGTTCCAACTTGTCGGGGGAGATTCAGTGGTGTGTTTTCCCCCCTTTTGTTCAGCCTGGAAGTGATAGGCGTACTTCAGTTCTCTTTGCACTGTATCAAATTCAGCTTTGAGTTGGTCTTGTTGCTGAGCCAAGGCTTGGACTTCAGCTCGGGCTGCTTGAAAGTGTCTTTTGGAGGCTTTGGCTTTTGCCTCTCTCTCTTTCAGTTCGGTTTCAGCTCGTTTTAAAAGAGTCTCTGCTTCTTGGAGCTTGCATTCCAGGTCCTCGCGGGCCTGTTTTTCCAATCGTTCTCTGCGCTCGGTGTGTGTACGGAGGTCGGTCAAAGTTTCCTGTAGCCTTTCCACCTCCTCCTTTAGCTCTACGTGCCACTCCTCCTTTGCCGGCTTCTGGGCCTCCAGGGTCAGTTGATCTAGGCGATTCTGGGCGTCTGCCTGGTTCCTGCGAGCCTCCTCGGCCTGAAGCTTTAGTGCTACTGTGTCTTGCTCCAGGAGGGTAACGGTTCCATCGCTCAGCTTCACCTGGGTGATGAGGTTGTGGGCAAGGGCCCTGATGATCTTGACCAGCTCGTTGTGGGTGTAGCTCTGTACTGGATCGTAGGCCATCAGCCGGTTCAAGTCACCATCCAGCTGCTCATGGGTCCAGTCCGGTAGGTCCCTGGTCGCCTCGGGCAGGAGGGCCTCCTTCATTGCGCTCAGCCAGGCCCCTAGATGGTCCCAGTGGGTGGCAGGACTGGATGATCTGGACATGCTGGCGCACTGGGGGGCGAGAGAGAAAAGCACAAGAGGCCAATGCAAGTCCCTACAAGTTAAGTGAGCTCTGTACTACTCCTATGTCATGTGTTGTGCAGCTAACTGGGGTGAACAGTCAATGGCACAACTTAAACACATATTTACCCTGGCGGTGCGTAGGCAGGGCAGATAGTAGGTGTGTGTGTGGGTATGTTGGTACAGGGAAAGAGTCTGAGCAAATGTGTCGATGGGTTGAAACTTAGTGGGTCATTCTAATGACTGGGGTAGTTTACGTCATCAACATATTACTGAGAATTCCCTGATGGTTCATGCAGATTAAGTCTTCTTGAAAACTAAAGGTAAAACAAGACAGGATTAAATCAATAACAAAACAAAAATAATGAGACAGGAAAGGGAACAGAGAGGGTTGCCTTAGTTCGGCTGCTTGGCAACACTAGTGTTATGACAGGGCCCGCAGGTAGGGGGCGCTATGGTGTCATATAAGCTAGGGAGGCAGCTAAGCTCAAAACAACAGGGCCAAACTAAACAGTTTAAAACGGGGGGGGGATGGGGGGGGAGAGGAGCGTTTCTAATTCTATTTCCGCCTATAGCAACTCAGTAGGTGCTGTACCTCATTTAATAGACCTGGGCATGAAGTGAGGGCCTCCAGGTGGGTCCTCGTAAAGCAGGTCCAACTCTCCGGCCTTTCTGGACAGACAGCGGCAGACCCCTCAGATCGGTACACGCCACTCAGGTGCGACCACACAAACAGTCACAACTCTCAGCCCAACCTGGCAGTACCTAGTGAGTAACCGACTGACGGGCACAGAGAAGATTGGGATTTTATCTGGGGGTGCCACTCGCAACAGACATAGCCCAAAGGCTTTGCTTATTGCTAAGTGGCACTTCCCGGCGTTATATACCCCAAAATTGCTGCAGTGCACCAGTCAGCGCTATTGGTCCCCTTTTGGGGATATTGGCTGAAGTCTCCCTGCATGCCGTCACCTAGAGTGCGGGGACTGAGGTATCCGAGGCTATCCGCCACCAGTGCCAGGCTGGCCAGGACAGCCAAATCCGCCCACCAGACACCACTGATGAGAGAGACATCACTTCACTACCCAGGTGCCTTAGAGGAAGTGCTGCCTATAGGGAAACACAAAGGCTGAACAGGGCTAGGGTTAATGGCATAGCTGGAAATAACCCAGAAGAGCAAAATAAAAGGTCAAAACTTTAAGATTTGCGAGCCCAGTGAATTAATTAAAATCAAATTTAATTAATTATGTTCCTAGGTAGGGAGCAGTATAGGGAATAATGAGAAATGAAACAAAAAAGAAACATACAATATTGAAATAACTGAAAACAAAATTAAAACCACGTAAACCGAAAACTAATTATTTTTATAATAATAATTAATTAAACTGAAAATTAAAATCAAAAGCAAATGAACAAAATAAACTGAGAAATCAAAACAACCAAAACGGAAATGAGAGAAGTTAAAGAGGGAAAAGACTGACTGAGAGGACCCACAAGGTGGCGTGGTCGAGCCACGCCAAAGGGAAGTCAGGGAGGAAGGGGTGGAGCTAGGAAAGTGTTAGCCACTTACGACACACTGCCCTCTGGTGTTAGTGAGATGTAAAACCCTACCCTAGACTTCAACGTGATTACGTCTTACGTCTAACTCTCGTTTTAAACAAAGACTTCAACAATCACTTTAAACACTCCAGCGGCAATTGCTGTTGACAAGAATTTACATCAAAAATAACGTAAAACACAGATTAAATAATGAAATTCAAACTGGGTCTACAAGAAAATGCTGCTGCAGCATTTGACGTCAAATTGATATAAATTCAAATCCAATTGCCCACTGGGGAAGCGTCACGGATGGTGACGTTTGATCTCGGCGGATCCGAGTTCCGTGTCAGTTCACTATATGACCTGACGCGCGGCAGGATTTCTTCGCTGCCCAAACACTTACTTAAAACACACAGTAACAAACAAACACAACGGGATTTCTTCACCGTCGTACAATTAACTTGATCAAGATTTTTATCACACTCCCCTTTAAACGGTCGTCATCTACTGTTTAACTATACAATATACAGTAAACAGTATCCTTCCGCCTCGTCTACTCGAAAAGAGGAAGCAAGAAAGCACGCATTAGTTAGCTAGTCTAAATGGCTAAACTTCGGGAAGCGGTGTGTGAGAGCTGAAAGACATTGGAACACGCAATGCCTCAAAGTTACACAAAATTTGGCCGTACACGAACTAGGGAGGAAATTCGCTCCACTATTTCATTCGCGCTAACAAGAGGATTTCTTCGCTCAGATTAGGGCGGTCAAACGATATCGGGACTCTCTATAAAAGATTTCTTCGTTTTATAGGGTCACATTAAATTGCAGTTAACTTAACCATCATTAACAGTACCTTGGGCTTTCCTAAATAGGTCACAGAGGCTTGTTTCGGCGCAGTAACTTAAGGGAGCGAGTCTCGCTCTACCTTCTTCGCGCTAAAAGGATTTCTTTGCTCAATTTAGGGCAGTTAAATAATAGCATAGTGCGCTATAAAGAGATTTCTTCGTCTTTATATAGTCACTAAATCTTTGACAGAGGCTGAGGTTTTCTCTACGAGAAGCTCAAGAGTCTGCCAAGGATAGGTGGGTGGGTCCACACCTTCATTCATACATAAAGTGCCATTTAAGAGAGTATTCGGTTTCGATAACACCCATAGAAACACACATGAATAGTCACTGAGTTCTGCTCACAAAACAAGGTTTAAAACTGCCCGCGTTCTCCACCAATATGTGTAGTGTATTTCGGGGAAACTATGAGTTTAAACACAGTACAAATAATTAATGGTGATTAACCATTAATTATTTTATACACTTTACCTGATGCAGCAGAGCTAATAACAGCGACATACTAAATACACTCGTCCACCGAGTGATCAGCAGATCGTATATCAACTCTAAGAAATATTACTCCCCTGGCCTGGAAAAACAATATTCTTACTGTAGTACAGTACCACTTCAGAAATCTTAACGAAATCAAGCAGTTTAAGTGACGTTGATATGTGATAAATAAACACAGAAACAATTCGAGCGTGGATACACATGCGGTTTATTTATCTACACTACGGGGGAACTAAAACCAACTACTAACAAAGACCAAACATTAACAAACAAACATAAAAACGTAAAAGAGTAGAGAATGAAAGAAATAGATAAAGCAAAGAAAATGGCAGTATTAAATCAGCTATTCACATCTGCACGAACCATCGAGGACAAACTCCTTATTTAAAAGGGGTAAAGCTTATACACAACTGGTTAGCAACAGTCTAATAGGAAGAAGCTGTCTCTGAGGAGAGACAGGTCTCGAGAGGTAGAAAGAACACGAGCGAGTGAACACAAGCGAGCGGACAGATATTTTAACCCCGAGGGCGTCACGCCCCTCTGAGGTGGACGATCCAATGTGATGAAATAGTTTTGGGCGCGAAAACATGTTTCTTTGTCCGGCACGCCAGCTCATTTGCATTTATGGTCGCCTGGGAGTTTGGAGCAGTACATAGTCTTAGAATAAAATAAAGTGAACATGGTATAAAAATACATTACTGTGCTATACACCATATTCTAAGAAATGAAAAGAGGAACATTTTGATATGACCCATGAAAGGGTTACAATCACATTGACCTGTAGTTTGTACAAGAATGTAAATATAAACAGAAATACCACGATGCACACATGCATTGGAGGATATATATTGAAGGTGAATAACGGGGAGACAAACATACAACGTGGGGGTATACGGATATGCACTTTAAACCGGTCTTTTGTTGCTAAATAGAGAGAAAGAGAGATTCTTGTGGGCAACATGGTTTTTGTCACTTTGGTGAACAGCCCTGTCCCCCCCCCCGAACCTCCTTTGAAGTCCAGGGGGGTGTTTAGACAGGCCCATTTGCCCAGACTCGTCGGTGCCTGCTCGACGTCCTGCTGAGAGGTTACTGTGTTTTACAATCACAGATGGTAAACTTTGGTCCGGCCATACCCTACACCAGTCAGCGTGTAAGCCAAGCTTCCCATAGTCATAGGCCATCAGTGTTAATCCAGTGGCTTGGTAGCCAAGGCTCACATAGTCATAAGCCACTAGCATTAAACCGGTTGGCACGGTAGCCAAGGCACACATACTCATGGGCCACTAGTGTTTAACTGGTCGGCATGGTAGCGGAGGCACACATAGCATTTAGGTCATTAGGGTTAAGCCAGTCGGCATGGTAGCACAGGCACACATAGATTGTAATACATACGCTTCACATAGCCCTTTGGGACAGCAGCAGTACATATGACTTGGCAATAGATGATTATGTTCATTATGTGTCTCCTGCTTTGAGGTATATGTTATATGTGCAGCAGCAGCATTCCTTATATGCACACAGCAGCATGTTGTGGATGTATTGGGAGTAGCAAGTCTCTGTACTTGCTCCGCCGCAGCAGCAGCATGGCAGATCTATTCTGCCAAGACCAAATAGATTTATATGTCATGTACACTACCATGCAACCCCCTCCGAGAGTTGTCATGACAAAAAATCACAGAGGAAGTTCTGGCATGAAACTCTAGATCAGTGGTCACCAACCCTGCTCCTGGAGATCGACCGTCCTGAAGATTTCAGCTCTAACCCCAATCAAACACACCTGAACTATCTAATCAAGGTGTTCAGGTTTGCTTGATAATTACAGAAAGGTGTGCTGAAGCAGGGTTGGAGCTGCAGTCTGCAGGACGGTCGATCTCCTGGAACAGGGTAGGTGACCACTGCTCTAGATGGTGCAGTCCTAAAGTGTAAACCAATCTGACATAATAACTTTACTACACGGCGCTGATTGGTTCCTTCCGTATCAGCAGCCAATGAGCCTGCTGCTCAACATTTAAATCTTGATCAGCAGCCAATGAGCCTGCTGCTCAACATTTAAATCTTGGCTAGTGGTCATTGTAGCAGTGCAGCGCGTTTCAGAAACCCTCCTGCTTCCCCAGCTCTACTGTATAGATCTGCTACAAGGTGATCACGTCAGCTATGCCGGGTTTATTCATATATGTTATATGTGCAGCAGCAGCATTCCTTACATGCACACAGCAGCATGTTGTGGATGTTTTGGCGGTAGCAATTCTCCGTACTTGCTCCGCCGCAGCAGCAGTGTAACAGATCTATTCCGCCAAGACCAAAATCATTTATATGTCATGTACACTACTATCGTAAACCCTCCGAGAGTTGTCATGACAGAACTAGGTTTACTGCAAATTATCCAGCAGTTAACAAATCACAACAACAGAAAACGTTCACAGCACATTGCTCACACTAGTGGAAGAAAAGCAGCTTTCCCAATCATCTTGTTGTTATAATGCAACATGGTGGATAAAAGCATGATGTAAAGTATCGTCCACACAATCACATTTGTCTGAGGAGGGTCCATCTTTGGAAGTAGATGATCAAGAGGGTCCATCAACTGGGGCTGGTTTGGATACTCAGGATTTAGACAAAGGATACAAGGAGACTGGCAATTCCAGCTGCTTGAAATAAGCTGCTTGGATTCTTGAAAACACATGGACATATACTTCCAAATGACAGCAGAACACCGCCCATTTAGGGTTTGAGATTAAGAAATAAATGTGGTGGCCAGTGCACATACCATAGCTTAGAACCGGGAATTCTCCAGTACCTTTCACAGAACCCATCATTTATAGGCAGCTTAGACCTTCCAATTAATATAGACGGTCTGCCAATATTCAAGTCCAATTAAACCCATTTTTGGCCTATTCTTGCAAAATTTGATTGTACTGAGCCATTTCTGGTTGTTCTGTATTCTGTCAATAGCAAGCCTGACCCAGTTAATGATTATCTTTATGATTTAATAACAGAATTGCAGGCGCTAATGCAAAATGGAATCCCACACGAGACCACAGTGCACAAAGTAACACTGCGAGCATTTGTATGTGATGCTCCAGCAAGAGCATATCTAAAGTGCATCAAAAGCCACAATTCCTCAAATTGATGTGAGCGTTGTCAGTCAGTGGGCACATCAGTTGAGGGAAGGTTTGTCCACTTAAATAAAGGGTCTTGTGAGAAAATCACTGATGATAAAGTTGCAGTAACCAAATCATCAAAAAAAAACGTACACTCCTAGCCCAACTGGGATTTAAAAGGAGGCATGAATTAAAATCACAATTTTAAACCGAACTTTTGTTATATAAGAGGGAATCGTATTCATGCAAAAATCATGTAAGTGTCAGAACTGAAAACGCCCTTGTTACTGAGATTACAACTGTTATTGACACCAGGCCCAGCGAATGCCAGGTTCTGGAATGCACCTATCTATGACGACATTGATAGGTTGAACACTGCCTCCACAGAAAGAATATCAACGACTACTTCTCCAGCCCCGCCCACTGGTTCGCGCATGACAATTCTGAAGTAACAGAAGTGGCG
Source organism: Triplophysa rosa (assembly GCF_024868665.1). Lineage (NCBI taxonomy): Eukaryota > Metazoa > Chordata > Actinopteri > Cypriniformes > Nemacheilidae > Triplophysa > Triplophysa rosa. The sequence goes on from NW_026634563.1 coordinate 193,472, forward strand.
CAGAACCAGATAGAGCGAGCAAGCCATAAACAAACATGCCGTTAAAGATAGCTAAATATTGTGCTATCCCTGGTTGTGGAATAATACAGTCGCTGCATAACCTTCCTTCGGATTCCGATATTAGCAATGCGTGGTTGAAGTTTATTTTTAAAGACGTTCCAGCTCATGTGGGAAAAACATGGAGCGTTTGTTCATTTCATTTCTCCGAGGATTCCTTCGTGAACAAGTCACAGATCGACACTGGATTTGTGGAGAGACTAAAATTAAAAAGCAGTGCTGTGCCATCAATATTGGATCCGATAGGAATGGCGCAGAAATCTTATGTGAGTAAAACATTATTGTACTATGCTTGACTATTGCTTTGTTAGAGATCGCTTGATGTGCCCTGAGCACTATTCGCACGAGATTAGTATTACCTAGGGACCTCTAGTCATTTATATTAATTGCAGATGTTGTCTGTGATATTAAGCCCGTGCGAATCGGGATCTCTGTGATTTGGCGGGCTCATATATCATTTTTCAAGGTTTTATCCACCGTTTGTGAATAATGGAGGCTGTTTTGGTATTATTTCGGGTGCTGGGTGATATCCATAAGTTACTGCCTGTTTATTTATCATGGAAACTCTCGTAACATTTGAGACCCGTGATCGCAGTGATCTTTTGTCTGGTTCACGATCACAGGTCTCAAATGCTGACAGGTACGGTCATATATCAATAAACGCAATACAACTATAGGCTACACAAACTATGCAAAGCCTTGCTATCACATCAGGGAAATAAGTCAGTAAATCCATCCCATGCGAATGTGTCACATAAAATACTGATGTGGGGAGGTAATTTATAAATCACAGGAGGTCTCCAGATAATACTAATGCCGTGCTAAAACTGTGAATGGTGCTAATGTGTAACCTAACGTTACGTCTCAAACTAAATTCACAAAAGGCTCCAACTACGCAAACTGCTATCCAATCAAAGCAGTGGGCGTTTACTTATAAAGTCTTCAATGCGGCACACCCATTAAAACTGAGCGTTTGTCGAGGCGGCCTCAAAACCCAGGTAGAAAATAACATATTACTTATTGATTTTGATGTTTTTGAATGTAAAAATCTCGAGAACGTCATAAGTAGTAAACAGTATAAGTACAACAGTATAAAACAATAAACAAGCCCAGTTCATCACACCTTTAAATGTGTCACACAGTTTCCTCTCGACCATATGCACCTAATTTTTCTTGGAGCTGTGAAAATATTACTACATTTTTGTTGCAAGGCCCAGTTATTTGCAGGTTGCAAAAAGGACAGACTGATTTGCCAGAAATTAGCAGAAATTACTACAACTGAAAGGTGCAATGCCTTCTGAGTTCGCCATGCTGCCAAGATCTCTGACCGAACTGAACTGAACGCGCCGAGAAGGGGGCATTCCAGGTCTTGGTGAGCTCCTTATGCACCTCTGGGGGCAGCCCGAGCAACATCCGATGCCAGCAAGTCGCTTTCTGATGCTGCGACAGAAATCTTATGCTCATCACACACCTGCGTGAGGCTGCTATGGGTCGGTCGACTGCTGCCCATCGGAGACGGGTTTGGTGAGCGTGGCGGGGCATGGACGATCCGCGGCATCTGCTGCGGTGGGTTGAGGTCCATGGGAGTCCCCAGATCACAATCGCTGCTCACCGCTGCGTACGGCTTGGCTGCCGCCGCGGAGAGGGAAGCAGACGATGTCGTGGCTGCGTCCAAAAAGAACACAACGACCCATAACCGCAACACTTTGATCGATATATGCTCGCAGTGCGGGCATGCAGTATCAACGTACGCTACTTCAGCATGCTGCAAAGCATGTGATGTAGGTATTGTGCCCGTCGGGATCGAGGACAAGGTGGCCGCATCAAAGATTACAGAGGCGAGACATGCCTGGCAACATGTGCATGCTGTAGGAAATTTCAGCTCTTTTAGGAAATTTGCTCTAATAGACACCTAGGTCCGCTACCAAAACGCCCAGGGGAAGTTGCACACACGAGGTTCCGTAGAACAAAAGATGAATGAATGGGCACGCCATCTTCCTTTTTGAGGAATCTCTTGACTATCTCTTGTTGGACATGTGTGGGTCCATTAAAGAACTCCAAGAGCGTGCCATTAAAAGACTCAAAAGAAAAGGTGGATGTAGCCCACAAAGGTCCTCAGTTTCTCACACTTGCAGAAATTTGTGTCATCAAGTGCACATTAAATGTCATATTTTCCTTGCAATACAACTTATCAAATTCCATAACAAATTTATTTTCAACCTCAACCATTGATATCTTTTCCTGAAGCAGAGAATAAATACCAAAAACAAGAAGGAAAAGATGGCTCCAGTATTTCTTGGAAAGAACGCCACAAAGCACTGGTAAAGCATAGAACAGAAGCAACGGACCTCTATTCAGAGGCCTTCCAATATTTCCATTCTTTTACAGATCGTGGAACTCTAGTTAACTCTACAGGAGGCTTAATTGCTAGTAACTGCTTATCAATGACTTCGGATTTTGTGCCAATGTACCATGGTTCCCTTTCTGTTGGTCTCTCAACGTTGTGTTGAACCGACAGAATGGGGTTTGATCTTGAGAACCTATCATCTCTGATTGTACTTTTAAAAGGCCAATGAAGTTGGCTAATGGCATGGCATGCCAGTCTCCGCCCCGTACATACAGGTATAAAAAGGAAGATGGCGTGCCCATGTATTCACCTTTTTTTCTTCGGAACCTGCTGAGCATACATGCTGAGAGCATTATCTCTGGAACTACTGGATTCTACGACGCAGAGCAGCGGATTCGTCCTGGTGTGTGTGATTTCCCCTGGGCATTTCGGTAGCGAGCCGAGGGTGTCTACTAGAGCAGATTTCCTTAAAAAGAGAAATTTTCTCACAGCCTGATAGGCGCGATAGCTGCATCACATGTCTGGGTCTCCATGCTGAGGTAGCGTTCGTGGATACGGCAAGCCCGCACTGCACGCATATGCCGATCAAGGCATTGCGGTCACGGTTGGCTGTGTTCTTTTTGGACCCAGCCACAACATTGTCTGCTTCCCATTCCGCGGCGGCTGCCAAGCCATCCACAGCGGCGAGTGGCGGTGGTGATATGGGGACTCCTGTGGACGTTAATCCGCTGCAGAAAGTGCCGCGGACCATCCATGCCCTGTCACGCTCGCCTACCCTGTCTCCTATGGGCAGCAGTAGACCGTCCCATAGCGGATCTACACAACAGCGCACATAGGAGAAGGTGTCAGTCACGGCATTGGATGGTGACTTCCTGGCATCAGACGCTGAGGATTCCCTGGAGCTCCTGACTCGGAGATGACAGGCATGTTTTCCCGAGCTGCCACAGTGTCTTCCATTTGCCAACTTCATTGGCCTTTTAAAAGTACAATCAGAGATGATAGGTTCTCAAGATAAAACCCAATTCTGTCAGTTCGACACAACGTCTCGTTCTCTCCATCAGGGAACTGAGGTTACATACATAACAAAGATGTTTGTCATGATTAGTCGAATCTAGCCATAATGTCATTAGCTGCCGTGTTACTCCTAGGCAGTGCCGGCCCTACCTAATAAGCGATATAAGCAGTTGCATAGGGCCTCCGTGGCCACTAGGCGTGCCGTGCGTGAAAATTTAATTTACTCGCTCGTTTTGTCTGACTGTCAAACATCATGTGCGTTAGCTTTAAACTGTGAAAAGCTTAAAAATGAAAAGGCGACACTATCAGTCTGGCGCAGAGAAGAGGTAGAAGAGGAAAGAGAGTGAGGAAAGAAAGGAGCAAGAAAAGGGTAAGTGTTAAGATATATAAAACATTGTTGAAAATAAGCTGTGTGTACTTGTAAATCTGGTTCAGGGGCCCATTTCAATAAGGAGGTTTAACCAACACCGAGTTAAAATGTGAACTCTGAGTTGATTTACACCAAGATGCGAAACTTTTGAGTTTTTCAGAACAGTTGATTTAAGTTAAGTTAAGGTAAGTTAACTTACCTTGAGTTAAGCGCTTGCATCACAACTATGACAAGCCATGATCAATGGAGCTCCAATGTTACGATTCACCATGACAACGGCACCAAAAAAAGCAACATGGCTGCAGAAAGCGCTTGAGAGCGAGGAACACTTTTCGCGCTGCATACAGTGGATTTACTAATATGCTTTAATGTTTAAATTACTTAAGTTTAAATTGATAAAAAGATAATGTACTGATAAACAAAACAAATTAATCAGTAAATGATTAACAACAGAAATCAGTAAATGAAACAACAGAAATGAAACAGAAATAATAAAAAAATGCTTATGTTCTCACTCCACATCAGTGCTCTTGTGATGAGTATGAAACTTCATGGTGTACGGGACACTTGTTAGTGTGTCAGACTTTCGTGTCAAAGTCAGACTGATCATCAGTTCGAACCCTGCTTGGAGCACTTTTTAGTAGGAATGGCTGCATGTCTAAATTAATTGTTTATTACCTTTATCACTTCATTTCTGCATTTCTCTGTATTTATTAATTTCTTTATTCATGAACTTTATTTGCACACTTTATTAAGTCATTTCTTATCCCCCATAGAAAACGTCTTGGTTATCGGCAGGGGGGAGCTGTCGTCAAGAGCATTAGCTCCGAGAACCAAGTCCAGTTGGGCCAGTATGGCGCAACTAGTACACTTGATGCTCCTCTTCCCTGACATGCCTAAGACCATCAAATGTAACGTGTAACTTAGTTGACACGCGCCGGACGGCTAGTTATGGACGCTGCGTGCCGACGCCCCCAAAGTTTTCCCAGGTCGCCCGGCGGTGCCGAAACGAAGGGGAGAGCGCCCGCGATCGAACGGAAGCGTCATGGGGCGGCGGCGACGCCCGGGGGAACCCAGAAAAATGCCCAAAGTGCCTAATTTTTGAGTCATGGAACGAAGGGTTAGGCACTCTCTTGGGCAGAACCACGAGGGGGCGACTCGACATACGGTCCCAGCCTAAGCCACGCGCGCCGATCTGGTTGCGACCGGGCCTCCCGAAGAGCGCCTGAACATCCCCCTTGCAGCCTACGGGCCGGCTCCGGACCCCGATGTACACGAGAAGCCTACGCGTGCCCCTTGTAACCTATTTTGGGCGGGGCTTCCCGCTGGCCACGCCTCCATCCTCAGAACGCCTACGCATTCCCCTTGCAGCCTAAACTTGAGGGAGGCCTGCCCAACGCCCCCGAAGACCCGAATGCCACCCGGCGCCCCGGGGGACCCCGTCTCAGAGCTGACTGCCTCATTTGAGCCCAGCGGCTGTGTGACACACGCTTAAACAGCCCAAAGCCCTTTTCTTTGACTTTCAAGTCGAACGTGCACATAAAAGCGCGGTGTGCATCTACACCATGTTTTCTCACATCTGCGATTCACTGGAAGGGCCAAAAATTAGGTAGACAGAGTAAGACCTCTGTCAGTGGTCTCGTTTGCTTTGGCAATGATTTATCCAGCTTAAACCAACAGTAGAGTGTATAAGAGGAACATCCCTTCACTATGACGTGCATTAAGGCTCACAGTTGTGCTCCAGAAGCTTAAAAATGGTGTGTCCATTAGCTACCTATGGGAGCCGTGCCAAAAGTGTTATGTGTGGCATGTACATTCGTATCTTATTTAATGGGACTCTCATAGGTAAATAATGGACAATGCCTATTAAGGGTCATTATAAGCCTAAGTAAGGAGTTATACAGCTTTAACCAACAGTAGAGTGTATGAGAGGCATAGCCCTTCACAATGACGTCCATTAAAGCTCACAGTTGTGCTCCAAATGCTTAAAAACGATGTGTTCATTAGCTACCTACGTGAAGCCATCACATAGGCATCTAATGGGGACCTCCTAGGTAAATAAACAAATAAAAAAACAAAGCCTATTAAGGGTCATTATTTTCCTAAGCAAGGAGGCAGACAATAGGCAGAGCCTATCTATCAGGATCTTGATGGAGGGAGCTCACATAGACTTAACATATCATAGCTTAAAACGTTTAAGATGTGGTCTGTTGTTTTCGTGGGACCTGTTAAGGGTGCTATTAATGGTATTATTATTTTTTGAGGAGCATGTTCTTGTCCCTTTTTAACTTAATGCATGCTTCCTGAGTGTATTTCTTTGTGTATTTGCCCATCCCACTGTCTTGACTGTCCATACAATTGCTAACGACCAAGGTTAAAAGGCCACCAATAGGCCCAGTCAGGTCATTACCAGGTAGTGTGTCACAGTGTCTGCAGCTCCTGTTTTAAAAGTTTGGTCTTGAGACAAGTCTGTTGCTGTGAGATGGCTTTGTTTAAGTGTCCGTTGTGTCCTGCTAAAGTGATGTACCTTAGGCACCACTTAAAGCAGCTTCATCAGATTTTGAACACAGAGGAGCGCCAGATTTTAATCAAGCTGGCAAATGGGAGAGTAAAACTGAGGGACTTGAGCTGTCCGATTTGCTCAAGGAACTTTGTGTTCATCCAGAGTCACATAAGAAGGACTCACCCAAATCTGACAGTAAGTACATTCTAAGGGGTTCCCTTCCTGTCGGTCTCTCGATGTTGTGTCGAACCGACAGAATGGGGTTTGTCTTGAGAACCTATCATCTTCTGAGTATTTAGAAAAGGCCAATGAAAATTGGCGGATGAAATTTGACGGACGGTCTCTTCCTGCAGTGACTCTCCCCTGGGCGTCTCGGCAGTTCTGGAGGTGTTCGAGCAAATTTCCTTTTCTAAAAGAGCAAATTTCTCCAGCGTGGCTTGTCCCGCTGTTCTCATGGGTGCAACACACTCATCGAGGAGGGGGACGGACACAATGCCTGCTTCCAGTACGCTGGAGCAGACGTTGTGGATACGTCCTGCCCGCACTGCGGGCGGTGACGATTCAGACGTTGCGTCACAGGTGGCTGTGTTCCCACGGGACTCAGCCACCACCTCGTTTGCTCCCCGTTCCGTGGCGGCAGGACTACGGCCCTGCCGTCCGCTACGGCAAGCAGCGAGGGCGATATGAGGATTACTGTGAGCGATAATCCGCCAGCCACGGGCTCACGGACCGTTCACACCTCGTCTCGCTCGTCTGACCATTCCCCAGGAGACGGTCCGCCGTCTTATTCCTCAATCACGTATTCAGACACGATGCGTGATGATGAGATGTCTCTTGCAGCATCGGGGGGTGACGTACTGCCATCCGACTCCGACGATTCCTCGGGCTCCCTCCCTCGGGGGGTCGAGCCCAGGGAAAAGCGGACGTCGAGATGTCGGCCATGCTTTCCCGGGCCGCCGTGAGTGTTGGGTTGCAGTGCCCGCACTGCCTCTCCCGGCGCTCGCGGCTGGCTACATGGCACCAAGGGTTTAAGCGCGACTCCAAGCCGCGCCCGCCCCCAGTGCCGTGTTTACCGGAAGTGCATGAGGAACTTTGTAAGACCTGGAATGCCCCTTATCGGCACGTTTCAAGTCAAACAAAGTTCCGTCAACCTCTCTTCCCTCGAGGTTGAGACAGCTAGAGGATAGGTCGGTGTCCCCCAGGTGGAGTATGCCGCCACGGTGCACTCGTGCCCGTAGGTGGCAGCCACCAGGGGGGGCTCGACCTAGACTCCCGTCCAAAGCATGTGGTGTCTCGGCATCTCTGGTGTCGAGAGCTTACATTGCGCGGACGAATCTGCCTCCTTTCTCCACGCTATGGCTCCTGCCAGGCCAGGGCATTGAGAGAGCTCCACGAGGGTAAGACCGACCCAGCGCTTATGCAGGAACTCCGCGCCGCCACCGACCTCGCTCTACGGGCGACCAAGGTGACCACGCGGGCCCTGGGTCGGACGATGTCCACACTTGTGGTCCATGAGAAACTCCTCTGGCCGATCCTTGCGCAGATGAGTAACGCTGAGAAGGTCCGCTTTCTCGA
>NW_026634564.1:0-106671 GCF_024868665.1 Triplophysa rosa
AGAGATGGCAATTCGCTTCAGAAAATATTCCAATTTAATTTCCCCAAATGGCATTTAAAATCAATTTTAAGGTGTTCGTGTTTTTATGAGGCAATTAATTACTCATTTAATTTGTATGCAAATAAGATGATAATACAAATCAGATAATACAAAATACAAATGTTTATTTTGGTTATAAAATATACAATAATTTTGATTTCTGCCATCCTTTATTCACACTCAAGTTGTTCCAAACCTGTGTAAATTTCGTTCATATATTTGGAAGAATGTTTGTAACCAAACAGTTGGGGCACCATTGACTTCCATAGTAGGGAAAAAACTACTATGCTTATAGTCAATGGTGACCCAGAACTGCTTAGTTTCACACATTCTTCAAAATATCATCAAAATATTTGTGGGTGAGTAAATGATGACTGAATTTTCATTTTTGGGTGGACTATACCTTTAAAGAATTAGTTCACTTTAAAAGTAAAATTTATTGGTAATTCACTCACCCACATGTCATACAAGCTGTCCGTGTGATTATTTCTTCTGTGGAAAACAAATTGAGGCTTTTTAAGAAAGTTTTCCAGGCTTCTCCATATAGTGCACTTAAACGGGGGGCTGTTGGTTAAAGTCCAAATTTCTGTTTCATCGCAGCTTCGAAAGGCTCTACAAGACATCAGCTGATGAATAAGGGTTCATCACTCCTTTAAGTTGATGGTTTTTCTTTTGGAATTATGGGTATTGTAGTTTAAAAGCTAAAATTACTTGTGGCTTTTACAAAAGCATAAATCATTGCTTAACAAATGCACGGTTTGGCATTTTTCTAAAAAATGTAAAGTATTAAAAAGTGCTTGTCAACTTTGACAACGCAGTATTTAATAATTTTACAAAATAATTTTATTTAATTGTTTTTTTTCCATTTCCTAAAAAACTGTGAATTTGGACATCAGAGGTTTTGGAAGGACAGTGACGATATACAAGAGGATATCATGCTGTGGAGATCTTTTTGTAAGATGCATTTCCAAAATTTAAAATAATTGTTTTTCTCATTACTTACAGAATATACAGAGAACTGGTATAAACATTTGTATTCAAATCACATTTACTCCTGAAATACAAAGACACGCACACAAAGCCAACAATCGGTGTTTTCTATAGACAGAGTTTTTGCTATAGACATGTGCCATTGTATTATCATCTGACGTCTTCATTGCACCGTAGTATTACCACAGTATCTTTTTCTGTAGAGGAGTCAGAGAAATAACTGAACTGTACAGTGATCTTTTTTTCTGCCTGTCATCGTGTTTAGTTCTCTCTCACCTCACTGTCCCTCGCTCTAGCGGTTCTGACACAGAAGAGTCTGAGAGACACGCCTCAGTGCTGCGGCATCTCAACATGAAAGCTTTTGAGTTGAGACTGTGTTAATACTGTGTATTAAGTGAAGAGAGAGAACGTACAGAAATGGAGAGACTGCAAACATTTTAGTTGAAACTTTAACTTGCTGCCATACTGTTTCTATATTCATTGACAGGCAGAGGTGGGTAACGCGCTACATTTACATGAGTAACTATTAGGAAAATATGAACTTTTACTTCGTTACACTGCGTGACGTTCCTTCATTTTAAAATATGCATTAAAAATGCGTTGTTTATTTAAAGGTTGACGTCTCTTTTTACAGGCATTCCCAAGTGATTGATTCTTTTGAAAGCATTAATTGAACAATGGGCAAAACCGTCTGAATAGGTTCACGAATCAGTTCAAATGATTTGTTTAGATCGCAGCACGATCTGAAGCGGCGGGTTACTCACTACTTGTAGCGGGAAACTTAAAGGGATAGTTCACCCAAAAATGAAAATTCTGTCATCATTTATTCACCTTCGAGTTGTTCCAAATCTGTATAAATTTCTCTGTTCTGATGAACACAGAGAAAGATATTTGGAAGAATGCTTGTAACCAAACAGATCTTGCCCCCCATTGACTCCCATAGTATAGGAAAAATTACTTTATCGGTTTTTTTTGTTCTGTTGAACACAAAAGAAGATATTTTGAAGAATGTAGGACAGCAAACAGTTCTGGGGCACTTTTGACTACCATTGTATTTTTTCCTTCTATGGAAGTCAATGGGGGCAAATTCTGTCTGGTTATAGGCATTCTTCCAAATATCTTTCTGTGTGACACATCATGAGTTTTGTCTAAAATCAGTTTGTATTTCATATAAGAGAGCACTGCAGATGTTAGATCATCTTAGGAAATGCTCTGAGTTTAGTTAAATGCATTGTAAACGCAAAACTCTGCAGGTTCACTTTAGTTTGCACGGTCTATTATTGTAAATAAGTTGTGTAGGATACATTGGGAAATTTACAGAAATGCTTGTCTCTTCTGTGTTTGTCTATTCTTTAGTCTCTGTGTATATCAAGATACGTCTGATTGCAGAACAGCAGAACCATACGTCACAGCAGTCACAACAAGGCAGCAGCGCCATGGCAGCAGTCTCATACCGGAAGTGGGCGGAGCAAACTTGATCAAACTACTTAGTTTTGCGAAGCGTTTCAAAGTTGTAATGTAATGTTGAGTCAGTATTTAATTAAAAGGTTTTCATTGAAAAGATGCATACGTATTCTTGCATTGGACTTCAATAGCAAACGTTGTGTTTTGACTCCGACCTTATACAATAATACATAAGAAACATTCACACAATAGATATACACGTGATAAGACATACTCATAAAAATAGATGGTCCATGTTCAGCAGTCTGATTGATGTTGGCACAAAGGAGTTCCTAAATCTGTTTAGTTTTTAACAAGATGTTCTGAATCTTCTTCTTCTCGTTCAATGTACATATTTCGTACAGAGCTTGGATACTAGTAATTCAGTCCAATAATCTTATATATAAAGTATAATAATATATAAAATACAGCGTTTTTGAACCTTAAATCATGTATACACATTGCATTACATCTAAAACAAACGATAATATTTTTGTTTTAGCCGGGTCATATGATCCCTTTAAAATAACAAAGGTCCATCTTGGCTCTTGATTTTTGGCTCTTGATTTTATTTTTTTAAGTTCACAGGATCTCGCATGATGATGGCACATGAAGTCCACAGGTTCTTGCATGATACACATCATAAACTACCATTACAAAATCAAACAAAAGTTATAGCACAGAAGGCACACAATTAACAATAATAATCAAAAATGAAACCAACTAAATTTGATTTAACGGTAACCTAAATAAATAAAAATTCTTAAAACATGCAATTAATCCTGAGGCATGTTTTGTCCAGGCGCTCATTAAGGAAAATGTCCTTATCACCCTTAAATTCAAAGCGAAACATGAAAGTCTCATCATTCGTTTCTGCCTGTGAAAGCTGCAGAAGAGCTTGTTTCTGGTCTTCCTCATTAAACGTCAGATAATCCAACAACAATCGATTAACTACACAACTTTTTACCGGTTACTCTTTCTCCACCATGACGTTCGATTGCTTCTCACTACTTTCGCCCACTTCCGATCTGAGATTGTGACTCCGCCCACTTCCGGCATGGCGCTGCTGCCTTGTGGCTGCTGTGACGTATGGTTCTGCTGTTCTGCAATTGGTCACTATTGAAGATATCTGCTTATGATAATAATAATTAAAAACATTTTTCAATTTTATGAAAAGTATGTAATCAGATACAAAGTAACTAGTAACTAGCTACTTGAGTAGTTTTTTCATTGCATACTTTTACTTGAGTAATTTTTTTAAATAGTGACTTTTACTTTTACCTTCATCTTGGCCAGGACTCCCTGGACGAAGAGATTTCCTTTGATCTCAATGGGACTTTCCTGGGAAAATAAAGGAAAAATAAATCAAATTAAACTTGAGTAACATTTCTCTAGTTACTTGTACTTTTACTTGAGTAAAGATTTTGGCTGCTCTACCCACCTCTGTTGACAGGCTGAATACTAGTTTAAAATAGGCATGAGGATGTAACATTTTAATGATACTCTTTCATTTTTAATTCAATTTGGTGTGTTGCCTCCAGGTTCCCCTCTGGGCGGTCTAGCTGGAATGAAGGATTTACACCACAGTGTTATGACGAAAGCAAGTAACGCACGAGCCCGCAGAGAGACGTATGAAGATGACATCTTTAACATTGAGGTTCTGTTGGGGGTCGACTGCTCTGTGGTGATGTTTCATGGCAGAGAGCACATCCAGAAGTACTTGCTGACCCTCATGAACATTGTAAGTTTATCAGGCCCCATCGTAATTTCTGTTTTATTACTGTACTGTGTTTACCATTAGGGTGCTTGATTGAGAACCTTCATTTTATTCCTGACAACTTCAAAATTCCATCCACATCCTTGACAAGGTTTCCTACCTGAAAGATTGATATACTCGAGATCCCTGACAAGACCAGATTCGCAATGAACTTGAACTTTAACCAGTTATCAACTCTTCCAATGTCCCTCCCATTCTGTCTTGTTTATTTTTTGAGTGTTTCGCAATGTTCTGTCCATGCCTGTAATTCTCTCATACACATTCATGTTTTTTTCGCCTGACGGTTGTGTTGCTAAGCAGGAGAGAAGCTCCAATGGAAGACCTTGCTGCATTATTAATTTGGTCCTAATGATTTTCTGGCATTTTGGCCTCCATCAATTAGCTACCTGCCTGCTACATGCAAGAATCTGCACTAATAAATAACCGACCGGGTCCTGCAGAGGGCCAGAGAGAGAGAGAGAGAGACCGGTGCTAATGAGAGACTTACTGCTAAAGTGATTAGTACTGTTTTGTGTGTGTGTGTGTGTGTGTGTGTGTGCGTGCGTGCGTGCGTGTGNTTTTATCTATACTTTTTATTATTTATTAAAAACAAATTGCCCTTATACATGGCATGTTTAAAACAGCTGTTATTTATCTTAGAATTTGTCTTTGTAATTGCCCTAAATTATTGATTTTTATTTTTGAGCATTTATTTGCCCTCATAGAACGTTTGTTTGCCTTAATAAAGGTCAAAAGGTTCATTCTTACACCTCTTTTATTTACATGCATATTTTCTTTTATTTGCATATATCAACATTTTAATGTTCCTCTTTTTTAATTTTGTTTTATACACTTTCATTATAATTGTAAAGGTATAAACTTTGTTGAATAAGTTAAATTAATTTAATAGCAATTCTACCTCTAAGTTAATCTTCAAATCAAAACATAGACTGTTTTTACAATTTTATTTATTATATGTTAATAAACGCAATATAAAATATATACTAAAAATAATATACAAATGTAAATAAAATGCTAAATACAAATATTTAAAGAAATATTTAAATGTTAACAAAATACTAATATTAAAAGAAATATTTAAATGTGAACAAAATACAAATATCAAAAGAAATATTTAAATGTGAAAAAAATACAAATATTAGAAGAAATGTATAATGTAAACAAATTACAAATATTAAAAGGTTCAACAGAAAACCGTGTTATAACATTAACAAATATAACACAAGGTAAAGATTAATTAAAGATAAACCTGGAAGATTACTCAATTGGTGCAAGAGCATGTTGCTCGGCCAGCCAAAGCTCCACTGACTTCCTTCATATGAGCTGCAAAATGCTTTTCCAGCATACCTTGAGTGTCCGTATTCCTTCGTTTTGGGCTGCTGGCACAGTAGACAGGTTTCCTGTGTGGGAGCAGCAGGCCCTTAGCAACAGCTTCTTCTCGTTTTTTCCTCCTCCAGGCAGTTGTCTTGGGCACTTCTCTAACATGGTCTGTGGCTGCAATTCTCTTCTGCTCCGACAGCCATTGGGACACAGTTTTGCCGGCGGCAGTGGCACAGAAACTTTTCCCTTTGTAGAAACTGTGTCCTAACTCCAGTCTCTTGGGCTGACCGCAGAGTCTTTGGATCGGCCCGACGGGCAATGGCTTTGCCGTGTTTCAGGGTCTTTCTGTCTTCCTCAGCCCTCTTTTTCTCCTCCAGGCCTTGGCACCCGTTTAAGGGCAGCATCAGCCACAGCTGTAGTTGGAGGGAGCACAGTCCGGAATGCGCATGGAGGAACTGTAAAAGACAAATAAGAAAAAAAAAACTTTTGAAATTTGTTGCATTTTCATAGGAATTCATTCTTTTACATTCATTGGCATTTTAGAAATCTTACCAGACACTTTTGTCTTCTTTTTTGTTTGAATCTGACTGGTGCATGGGGTGGCTTCAGGAGAACACTCATCCTTCCGTGGGCCTTTTCCAGACTGTCTCTTTGACTTTCTCTCGAGTCTTTCCCGGAACTGTCTCCTCCTCTCACTCTCCTCAGAGGAGATGACCGGGGGCCATTGAGGTTTGCAGAACTTCTGTCTTTGTTCTTTTAGAGAAGACTCTGCCCTGCTGACTCAAGGCTGTCCTCTCCATGTCTTTTTCAAGCCTCTCTCTTAACTTCTCCAAATGTTCCCTGTCTCTCTTGGAGAGAATAGGGGGCCATGACTCTCTTTTGGGGACCATTCTGCAATAACCACTGCTATGCAATTCGTCTGAGGATGGTGATGTCAATCTGGTCCACATTTCAAGCACAGGGGCCACAACTCTTATACTCAGGTAAGGAGGAGTGGTCCAGGTGCAATTGTTTCACCAGATGCTGGTTTCTGATTGGCCGCAGACGAATTGTTTCAGGAAGAGATTTCAGAAACCGCTATCATTTCATTGGCTTCCACGAAGTGTTTCAGACATTCCATTGGTCAACACCTGGATGCATGCCGCTTGCGACCCCCCTACACGATTACCTGCAGCGTCTTCACACAGGGACAAAACTTATGGAATTTTGAAGGGTTATTTAACTGCAATCATGAGATTTGCGTAGTAGTCACGGTTCGTGCACTTCAATGCCTTTTATGTCCACTTCACAAACCTCTGAAGTGGTAAGAAAAGCATACAAAATATGCAGAGCGGAGGGTCGTAAGGATCAGTATTGAACCGCAGTAGATCGGCGGTATACCAGTCAAACCATTGGCTCACATTTTACATGACAATGCAGAGTGTTCGAGGGTGAGAAAAGTTTCTGTTGAGAAAAGTCTTTCGACACTACAAGAAGTCATATGCAGTGTAATCGTTATCTTTAGCAGTCTACTCATTTTCTTCTTGCTCATCTTTTCGTAATATATATAAAAACAGACATCGCAGCGTATAAATTAAACTCTTGGCGCAAACGATGCTACGCACAACACGTGACATAATTAAACCAATAACTTTGAAAACAGCGGGGAGCACTGATTGGTCAATCAACCAGAGTAACAAATCAACAATTCCTTATTTTTTATTTTAAGCAATCAAAGATCCGAGGGGGACATACATGTAAATGAGGGGGCCAAGGTCCCCTCAGGCCCCCTCATGGCTACGCTACTGACACAGACAGTACACTGTCATGAAGCGGTTAGCAGCTGTTCAGCCATAGCGCTCAGACTATTTGCGTCAATGCGTCACCGTATGACATCATATTAACGCGAGAGAACTGTTCTCGCGTTACTTTCAGTGCAAACGCTAAATGATCGCAGCACTCCGTATCCAATAAACTCCGACACACATCTTAAAACTGCTTCGCACAACAGAGGTGGCCAGATAGGTGGCTATGCCCCTGAGTACATGCATACAGTTGATTTACAATTTCTTGTTGAAGTGCTAAGGCGACAGAATGTCTTGTTCGTTAGTCTTTTTCAAATAAAATAAAAAAGAAGGCATCGGTCATGGAGAAACTCCACATGGCCCAAGTGGCTAAAAGAGTTCCCTTTATACCAAAGGACCCTGAAGCTGTGATAGGAGAGGCCAAGGTCAAAGTTATCGATGCTGGAGGGGATCCCTTTTATGACTTACTGGTGGCAAGTCAAAGTTCCATTCAGTTTGGTCAGTACAAGGGGAAAACATTCAAGTGGTTGCTTGAAAATGACTTTGGTTAATCCCTCATGGTCCTATCTGGGCATCAGCGGGAGCGTGAAGTTGGCAGACTGGACAGAGGGGCCCTCATGGTGAATGGGGATCCCTTTCTCCGATACGCCTACTCATTCAGCGACGTCCTAGAGGCCATCAGAGTGCACAGGCAGAGAGAAGGCACCTTGCCTGGCTGTGAGGGTGACTGCCTGGTTGGCTTTGGCCAGCACAAAAAGAATCATCTGTCTGGTCATTCAATTTCATTTCATTTAATTTTACAGCGCTTTTACAATTTACATGGCATCAAAGCACCTGTACAAGAAAAACTAAAGTTGAACACACAAAAAACTATAAAAATAAAAAATAAGATAAACCTTAAAAGTAATATGGAAATTGTCATGCATGGTGGGCAATACTGTAAAATTTGGTATCAATCCGATACCAAGTAAATGCAGGGCCAGTATAGAGGGCATGCACGTGTCGTCACTTTCCCACATGAGCACGCAAGAACACGCGCCTGCTTGAGTGGTAAAAGACTGGGCAAAATGAATGGTTACAATATCATTAAACGCAATTCCGCGCAACATTTCAGTGTCTAAGAACACTTGATTCCTTTGTAAATTCATAATGTAGTCGTAAGGATCACCGTCGAGTCCAGCTGCTTGTAGTTTCAGCAAATAACTGCATGTTTTAGTCCCGGTTTTTTGTTCCTCCTATTGAATGCAGCCATTTTGCCTTAGTTGAACCACTCAAGGGAGCGTGTAACGGCGTGTTCACGTGGGAAAGTGACATCAATGCATACCCTCTATTGCCGATATCGATACCAATACTTTTTACGTTTAGAAGCATTCACTTGAACTTACATTTACTTTCCTGTAGATGAAGTGTCATGATTTATCAGATGAATGCATCATTAATATGCTAAATCTGAATACATTTTCATGACCACTAAAATATTTTGTGATTTGTGCTCTTAATGTGCCTGTAGGCTAATTAATCATGTGCATGTTAAAACACTGGACATCATTTAAACCAAATAAATATATTTATTTATTACTGTAATAGAATTTGCAAACATGAACTTTGAACCAAATTATTATTGGAAAATAGTAATAATAACAGATTGACAGGACAGAAAAACAATATATAAAAAATTCTCAATATCTCAGTACTACTTCTCTAGCTTTAAAAAAATCAAAGTGCACAAAATTATTACTGAAGAACAAAGATTTTAAAACTTCTTTTCCGTTTTTGTTCAGTGTTATATTTAGACACACTAATAGAACAAATTAACATGTCTCCCTTTCATTCGTTTTTTAAGTGAATTTATGAACAATGTGCACACAATTGTTTGAAAAACAATGTAAATAAAGTGCTTAAATAAAAAAGTACTTTAACTCTCAATCTTTGGCTTTTTACCCCCAAAACCCTACTGCCATACATCGCAGTGTTTTTATTCACGGCAGTGAAATAACGCCACACGATGCGCCTCTTCTTTCTCCTCTGCTCAAAGATATTAATATTAACAACATGCGCCACTGCCTGTGCGCAGGCGCAGTAGATGAGGCGACCTCGAAAAAGGTGATTTTTAGCGCAATTTAAGCTTAGGAAATCAAAGTTGTGGTACATGTTTAACTATTGATCGGACATATGCTGTTTAGTTGTGCTTTTTGCCAGCAATTTTAGAAATATCTACCTTCCCCCATTAAAGTAGATAGGCCTGTGGACTTAGTAATACATAAAGCATCTTAACCCTTAAAAGAGCTCTTAAGGTCCAATAGCTGGGTAAGGTCTGGGTAAATAGCTGCCCAGCCCCAGAGGCGTTGCAAACAGTACGAGTAGCACGACTTCCGTAAACGGACTTTGCTCTGCTGAGTCACGTGATGGCAGACAGCAAAACACAGCAGCGCAGAGGAGCAACGTGTGCAAAACTAGGTGTATGGGGAAAAGGTTTTCTATATTATACAAGTATTAGCTACATTAGTAAATAAATAAAATCAGTAGTAAAAACACATTAGTATCAATATTTTTATGTGGATCGATCCTTTTCGTTACAACCTCTGTATCGATAGTAAAACGTTACTTCAGGATCGATCCGCCCACCCCTATGCAACACATTTCTTCTCACTTTTCGTGTGTCGTGCATTTTCTCTGCTGCTAAAGAAACTCTAAACGTTACTTCAGGATCGATCCGCCCACCCCTATGCAACACATTTCTTCTCACTTTTCGTGTGTCGTACATTTTCTCTGCTGCTAAAGAAACTCTTATGCCTCTTAAAAGTCCTCCTCGCAACTCCTAACAAGTTTGGACCTTAAGGGCTCTTTTTCAATCAAATTCTTAATAGAATACATTATTGCGAGTTGTATGTTTGTCTGTACTCTTGGCTGTAGCTATTAAGAAAACGTTTGTTGTTACACGGAGGAGGTGGGTGGAGTTATCGCGAAACATTTCATCAAACAGCCAATAAAACGATAGCATTTTGAAACAATGTTTCAATTTGGAACAATGTGTTGTCCTCTGATTGGCTGATGTGTTGATTTGTTTCAGAACCCACCCCTCACGGTCTGAATTGCTGAAGAGTATTACAGTAGTGTTTTTGTATAAAACATCGTGGCAGATTTCTTACACGCTAAATCAAAACCTTAGTACTTAACGGAGCACACTGTTTGGCTTCTTGTGGGAAATATTATATTAAACAATACTGCCTTAAACTAAACTTCCTTAATGCGCCATGTGATCACACATTATGTTTAACCCATTAAATGTGCTTACAGAACTATTATAAAATGCAAAGCTGCGGTAGCCTTATGAATCGAGAAACAGTTTATCAAACAGCCAATGAAACGATAGGAGTGTGGAACAATGTTTCAATGTGGAACAATGTGTTGTCCTCTGATTGGCTGATGTGTGGTCCTCTGATTGGCTGATGTGTTGATTTGTTTCAGCATCCACCCCTCACATTCTGCATTGCTGGACAGAACTACATTATAAAAAGTGTTTCTATAAAACATTGTGGCAGATATCATGGATTCCTAAGACCTTGTTGCAAGCTAAATAAAAGCTTTTAGTACTAAACATAACACACTCTTTGGCCTCCCGCGGCAAATGGAACAATACACAATATTGCTTTACACTCGATGTGGATAATATATGTTATTCTTTAAGATTAATCAGAACAACGACTCAAAGATTCAAGAGAACGACTACGCTACATGTTACAACCATCGTGAAGATGATTATAAATAGTTTGAAATAACGTACATTTAGCCAGAACAATATTTATTGCACACAGAAATTGAATTGAAAACATGACTGTGAAGTGCTATTTTCAAATATTTTATTCACCCATTCTTTCAAAAAAAAAGCTCAATTGAACTAAGCAGGCATGCCCACAATAAAACAGTCCAGATCTGCATGAAACAATGTGCGGAGTTTGACAGTGTTTGTTATTTTAAAGCCAAAACCTGGTAGATTAGTTGATCATTGATGTGGCATATAACTGGCTTGACTCGGGAACCCAGTAGTTGTTTCTGTTCTATGCTGTAAGAGGCTCCGTGCAGGCTCGTGAACCTCAGGCTCTGTATTTTGTTGCATCCTAAAATAAAAAAGACCACATATATTATACTAACAGGTTTACAAAGATATATCTCTATTTAAATGTTTTTAATTGTTATTAAATCTGACACATCGTTTTAATCACAGGTCAGTAATCTAATGTTGTATCGCCATCTGCCGACCGTTGTAGTCTTTACGCAGTTATATCGAGATTTTTAAACAGTTTAAGCGACTCAAACAGGTTCTCCTGATTTAATTTGTCAAGAGAAATCATTTCAAAATAAAAATGCTCTAAACCACTATACGGCAAAAGTCCTTTGTACAATAAATATACTGAAACGGACATCGAGAGCGTTCAAGACCTTAATGGACAACTTTCAGTTTAGGCACTAGGGGGCGCCATAGGATCACATATGAATTTGAATCCATTATATTGTCCTACAGAATTATTATAAAAGGCAAAGTTGCTTTAATTTGAGTTGTTTTTAAAGGGGAAAGGGCAAGTTTACTGGTCAAGTGTACTTTGCACATTAATATTTAAGGTTTAACAACGAGCTCTGAGAATTTGCCATCTACAATATACATCAAAAATTAAATATAATAATAATCCACAGGACTGTGCAAAAAGTATGTGCATTTAAATTAGGTACAGTACAGGTACAGGTGCGGCAAATCACACGACAATTAAGCATCATAAGCTCTTACCTCTCCAAATCCAACGAATGTCATAAAATTATGACGATGATGATGATATATATTTATAACACTCCATCAAAGGCTCGATCGCTAAAAAGCACTGAACGGTACTGACGCCGGTTCAAAAAATACACGCTGCGGGTGGGCCAATCGGTGTGCACGCTTAATGGAACGTTCGCAATGGACCAATGGCACGCTACCTATCATGACCATATCGGGAAGCTCGTTAAATGGAACAGATCTCCGACCAATGGCGAGCCAGACGACGGGCCAATCAGTATGCAGGAAAAATGGAACGTTGGAACAGAATTGGAACCGAAGATTGGCCCCAACACTTGTATATAAGGGTGGTGTCCCCTGTGTCTGCAAAGTTAATCTGCCTATGATTAGACTGTCCTTCTGCAGTAAATCTGTAGTTTTGCCTATTTAATCAGATTTCTCTGAAACAATTTATTTTAATGGAGAGGGTAAAGAAAGATTTGGGAAAACCTGTTGGGACCTTTTGTGTTGGACCATATGCAGAAGCTTTAAAAGAAGCTGAAAGAAAAAAAAAATCTGCAAACTCCACTGGCCTCCTGTCATTTCCAGAGATGAGCAAAAGAAGAGACAAAAACTCAGGGAAAAACTGGAAAAAATGCAGTATGGTACAGTACAAAGGGCTTTAGCTTTTGCAACAGCAGAGAAAGCCAAAAGAGAGGCCAAATTCAGTAAACCTTACTGGCCTCCTGTTATTTCTGCTGAGGAAAGTGAGGCAAGGAGACTTTTCAGAGAAGGTTTGGAGATCAAGCCTTCTTCAAAAAAATCTGCAGCCTCAGAGAAAGCAAAAAAAAGGAGCTCTCAATGGCCTGCTGTTTTGAGACATCTAGCTAAACCAGGTGAGTTAATACTGTACATGAATTATATATAAATGAGTTAATGAATGTACTCTATGAAAACTGTAACACCCAAAATGTTTCTGCATAATATTAATGAATTTAAGTCTTTCACAGGTTTACCCCAAAGTGCTGCACAGGCGATGCTGCCTCCAGAACCCTCTGTGGCTGAGGCAGCCCTTAAACGGGTGCCAAGGGCCACTGCATGGAGGTGAAAGAAAAGTATTCAAGAAGACAGAAGGGCCTTGCAGCATGGGAAGTGTCTGGCAAGACGCAGAGATCCCAAGGGATTCCCATGTAGTTTGTGTGGTCAACCGAAAAGACTTGAGTTCGGACACAGTTTTTACAAGGGAAAGAGTTTCTGTGCCACTGCAGCAGCGTTTCTGCATGGCTCACTGAGCAGAAGAGGTTGCATGGTACAAACAATGCACAGGATGTTCCTCGAACCACTGCCTGGCGAAAGAAGAAAAAATAATAGGCCCAGCAGAAAGCTACTGAGCATGGCAATCCAATCAAGAAGAGAAAGGATTCCAAAATGTTTACGTGTCAACTTTGCCAGCAGCCTAAGACAAAAGAATATGGACATTCTCAATACAAGGGTAAAAAGTTTTGCTCGACATATGAAGGTAAAACAGTAGAGCTGTGGCTGGCCGAGCAGCGGGCTGTTGACCCTGTCCTTAAAAGTTAATTCTGTGTGTGTGTGTGTGTGTGTGTTAAAAACAAAAAGTACTTGACTGCTTACATTAAAACTTACTGAAACTGTTTTATTTTTTTTCCTTTAATGTTTATTGAAGTTGACTTTATTGATACTTATGTTTATTAAGAGTTTTTTGCATTTAATGTTTGTTGTTGTAAAAATAATAAAAATGCAAAACAAGAAGCATGTTATGTAAGGTATGTAAGGTTTAATTTTAAATCTGAAACTAAAACAAGCATGTAGGACATTAATAAAAATAACTGTTTACAAGAGTTTTGTAAAGAAACATGCCTGTTCCTTTGTAATAAAATCATTTACAAAAGGCAAATATCCTCTGGTTTGTCCTCTGTTTACCATTGACAAAGTTCTAACAATAGAACCAATAATTAAGTGAATTACATGGCCTTTGAAGAGGCAAACACAACTTTAACAATAATGTAATTAACTACATGGTTTTTATGAAGGCAAACACAATCATAATGAAAAAAATGACGACTTTTATTGTGTAAAATACAATTTTAACAAAAAAGACAAAGAGTGCTATAAGAAATAACCATTTACAAGACATGTGGCATAATAAGAACAAGTATTATAAATACAAATATCCCATGTCCTCCAAATATTTTAACACAATAACAAATATACAATTAAAAAAATCTTCTAAAATTAGAACCACTAAATAAGTGACATGGCCTTTAAAATTCTAACACTAAAACAAGTGGAAAAGACAATAAGTATTTACAAGAGCTGTTTAAAAGTAAAAGAAACATTAAAATATATAAAAATTATAAAATAAAAATTATGTTTACGTGTGCTAGTTACATATTTGTAATAAATGTACAATGTTTACAACAACCTATTTACATTGAAGGATTTCCTTCATTTCTCCTTCTCCACAGTTTTGCCCTGCCTGTGGCACAGACAAGTAAAGCAAAGATTATACATTTATTCATCATAGCAGATGCTTTCACAAAACAGATCTTTTGCGCAAGGGACATCCTATAGTGTCTGGCAACTTTCAAAGGTAAAGCAGGACTGAAGGGTCACACAGGTGTGAGAGGTGTGAACGCTCAGACCTTTAACACTTACCCCATATCAAAACAGCTTTTGTTAAAGCTAACAAACACAAAGGATTTTATTTCCCAACTGATATAGATTTATTATCACATTATTATTAATTATTATTGACCTTACAAAACAAACAACGCTTACCTTGTCCCTCCACCTGCAGAGCTGAGGCCACCAAGTCATCATCGGTTACCTCCTTATCTGTGGGCACAAAATCAAAAATGTTAATCATTTAGAAATTCAAACATTTGAACTAGGCTAGAATTACAATGAAAAACGTACCATGTGCTGTGACTAAGACTGGCTGGGAATGTCCACTTTGTGTGGGAGAAGAAGCTCGGGGTGAAGGATGCTGAACAGGTTGAGGTGACGACGCAGATGACGCAGAAGATGGCACAGCCCTCACTCTCCGCTTGTCCCTCTCTTCAAAGTATTTTTTGAGGGTGTCCATCTTGCTGCCCACCTTTGTCTTCTGCCTCTTAATGAACTTCACGTAACTGTATAAAAAGGTATACCATTTATTAACACAAATAATTACAACAACACAACTATCTTTCTAAATAAGCAAGCACAAATGTATTTTACCCCTTCCTTTCCGCATCCTTGGCGTCATACAGCTCTTTGTATGTGCTGTTTTTGTGTTGGCCAAACCCAACCAGGCAGTCACCCTCACAGCCAGGCAAGGTGCCTTCTCTCTGCCTGCGCACTCTGATGGCCTCTGTGACATCGTTGAATGAGCAGGCGTATAAGAGAAAGGCATCCTTATTCACCATGAGGGCCCCTCTGTCCAGTCTGCCAACCTCCCGCTCCCGCTGATGCCCAGATAGGACCATGAGGGAGTAACCAAGGTCATTTTCTAGTAACCACTTGAAGGTTTTCCCCCTGTACTGACCAAACTGAATGGCACTTTGACTTGCCACCAGTAAGTCATCAAAGGGATCCCCTCCAGCGTCGATAACTTTGACCTTGGCCTCCCCCAGCACAGCTTCAGAGTCCTTTGGTATGAAGGGCACTCCTTTAGCCACTTGGGCCATGTGGAGTCTCTCCATGACCGATGCCTTCTTTGATGGCTTCAGCACCAGTTCTCCAGCCTCGTAGCGCAGGTTGGGCTTGCTGTCCATTCTGTAACAGTACATGGGGTTAATACTATGATCAACAATGCATCAATGCCATGTTTGACATACATTTCAAAACAGTACAAAAGTACATGACAAACTGTTTATCCCTATACAGTTCTAAGCCTCTACAATACACCCCCTGTCCAGTTTATTACAACATAAATGATGTAGAAACAGTAGTGGATCTAAAATATGCATGCATTCCAAAGCATGAATTTATTAAACAGGTGACGGGTCAATACCAAAATGCAATGGCCAATATAATTAATAATAAACCCATGCACACCAAATTGTTCGCCAAGCAACACAGAAGCATGAAGCATACAGTGGCACAGTGATATTCATCAAATAGTACCAAATAGCATTACCTCTTTAATAAATCCCTGTTGAATGCATTATATATAAACGAATTAAAAAGAATACACGTCCACAAATTAACTTATCAAACATTAATAATTATTTTTGAAATTTTAATTACGATAGACTAATTCTTTATTGCGCTTTTTTTATTTTATTTGAAAAAGACTAACGAACAAGACATTCTGCCGCCTTAGCACTTCAACAAGAAATTGTAAATCAAACTGTATGAATGTACTGTACCGTGTCATGGCATGGCCAACAATCCACATACAAAATCACTTTAATAAAACCACTGTTAACCAAGGCTTCACGGGGCTTAATGCATTTATAAAACGGTTAACCCATATACCTTACATAGACATCAAATAATGCACGGCTTAAGTTAGAACACGGCAATCAGAATCAAGGACCAGAACTAACTTAAACGTTTTGTTCTTTAATTCCCTGCTGTTGAATGCATTATATATAAACGAATAAAACGCAATACACGTCGAGGAAGTCAATGACTGAAACCACAAATGAACTTATCATTTATCAATATTTTAGAAAGGTTTGTATTTTAATTACGCACTTACCTGTAAAGACACAGTAGATCAAAAATAATTCCAAGCAAATCGAAAATCGCTGAACAAGTCTGACTAAAAACCGCTGTATGTCAAAAATGTGTACGCACTGGATCTTGATTTTAGCGGGGGTTGCAATCGTCAAATGCGATGTCTGAAAAATTGTGGCGTGCAATGCAGCAGACTTATAGCAACACACCGCACTCACATAGTGCCCTCTAGCGGTCTGGTAGTACCATCATTCCCTTCAATGCATTTTCACATACAGCGATTGTGAAGAACCATCAATTGGGGCCCACACCCGCCCTACATTTTTTTCTAATTTCAATAGCCGTTTCACTCGTATATACGTCACGACATGGAAAAGAAGTCAATCACAACTTCCGTTTCATGGTGACTTTAAAATTCACTTGGCAAAAGGATCAATAAAACAACGTTATTTTCTCTTTATTTGGAGCGATGCTTTGTGTGTTGTCCCCTTCCCGAAGGGCCCTTCGAAGGGCGATATATCCAGTTTGAATGCACCGTATAGAGCTTCAGACATCACATTATGCAAACATGATGGTTTATCAGATGGACCGCAGGTGGACATCACCGTTTTTTCATTATAAATACAAATTTATAGTGATATTCAAAGTGAAGAAATTTCAGTGTTGTACAACACAGGAGTTTTAATCATCAGTGCATGGTTTCACAGATGTCTTAGCTTAAACCAGGACTATGTTTTAGTACAATCAGGATATTTAAGTCCCTTTTATAAAAACACCTTAGAAAAAACATTAAATGTTAGTCTTGAGACACAACAATGGCTGATATGTGAGGGCAAGATATTTTCAGTTAAGCCTTGTCGAAACCGGGCACAGATTTTTAAGATTATAAAGTGAAAAGTGAAAGTGACCTATCTGTCAGATATGGGGTGCTTCTCAATATGCCTCCTCGTTTCCTCGCTCCTCCGTCCTCCATCCTATGACCCAGAAACCGATCGAGCTCAGCCATCTTTAAGGACGTCTCAATTCTCTAATTGCACTGGGAGGAGGCGAGGATCGAGGAGGCTTTCTGAGGAGTCATGAGCAAGGATACACATGTTTCATTTGCGGAAGTGTCAGTTGCTGCTGAAAGACCGGCGTTGCTGTATATGCGCCACTCGCGCTTAAACTTAATCCAATTGTCCGCGATGTTCTCGTCAAAGACCAGGGGGTCGATTTTGCGAAGTCCTTGTGCCATCGTAACTACAGGCTAACTTCTGACACCATGTAGAAACATACAGAAACAAATGTACGACACTCGTGTAGAACTCAGGTCTCAATTTTTCTTTATTTATCTTTTTTTTACCAACCCATCCTCACTTCCGTATTCAACGCTACGGAATGCTATAAGTCTGCTGCGTTGCACGCCACAATGATGTACGTTTTCAATGATTATATCGGAAAACTCAGCAGCAATAATCGATCGCATCAGAACCATATAAACATCAGAAAGAATGGGGGGGGGGGTTGTACAAGAAACCATCAATATAATCTACAAAGAGGTTAACAACTGAGGAAGAACTTTGTCATTTATCTCGCCGTCAATCTCTAATAAAACATCAATAAACGCATCTAATCTAAATGACACGTAGTCATTTGATGCATATCGACTTCATTGGCTAAATGCCGTAACTCTCTAGCTAATTGGGCGCCCGCCATAGTTACCGCCATAACTACATAGGGTGCGTTTATATTTGGCATTAACATGCGATCTCGGTGATCCGAACAACAAGCAGATCGGATCTTCAGACAATCAGGACACAGCGCGTTCACACTTGTCATCAAGTGGCTTCCACATCTGGATAACTGATCGGATCTCTATAGTTTCCCGCCCATTATTTTAATAAGCCTGCAATTTAAAAATAGCTCCGGTGCAGGGAGATTTCACACAACACGTATAACGGGGAGGATGAGCATGTTACACATATGATACGCAGCCATGTTGAACTCGAGGCAGCGGTGGGAAGTAAACCATGGTTAAAACGATTAATGATCATATATGTGAAAGTATAAGCAGAGGACGTTTGTAAAATGACACAAGCTTTTGTACTTGAGCTGTGGCGGGTTTCACTCGCGCACACACACGCACGCAGGCCGAAGTTCATGATCAAAAGCGACCACTTACATCGTTCTCGTCTATTTGGGTTGGTTCGGCTGAAAGTGACAGCGCGTCGTTTCTTTGGTCTGCGCCCTAAATATCGTGCTTACTGACATCAGCTATAACAACACTACAATCTTGTTTCTGTGTGTAAATGATATACGGTGAATACCTACTGAATGTCTGAATATCAGAGCTCCGTTTCAAGCTGCCCGTCTGCCGCTTAATCTGTTTTCCGGGGACGGTACTTTCGAGTCAGAACCGTGGGCGTGGCTTGTTGGTTTTGACTAAATCTTTGGTGTTTCAAGTCTTACGAAACCGTTACCCTAACCCACACCCTAACCCTAACCTTACTCTTACCATCTAAACTACCTATGATTGTTAAAATTGATGAAAAAACACGTTTGGGTGATGACGTCAGACTCGAAACACCAAGGATTTAGTGAGAGCCGTACGAGACACAAGCGGCAGCAGCCCTCGGGGAACCGGAGAGTTGATTACGCCGTATAGGCTACAGTAAACACACACACGTAGGCCTATGTTAGAAACAAGCTGGTATAGTGTTGCCATTCGTGTCGTGCCATGAAAATAAAGAAATGATGCGTTTTAAAACACAGCTGGCGCTGTGTGTGCGAGTCAACGCCATTCATGGCATGGCAGTCACAAATACTGTGATGATACAGCTGAAGTGGTCAAGTAAAACATCTCGAGTGATTTGACATAAATCCTCTGTAGGTTAAAGTATCCATGATAATTTCGTGGGAAAATGAACGACTGTGCAACGCTCGGGAGCAAGAGTAAACTTTCCGCTGCATTTTTCAGCTGCTCCGCAGTCTGACAGGTTTCGGACAGACGAGAGAATAATGATACCGGGCGGGGTTTTCTGTGAAATTGTGCACCTGCTGTGCCGAAATCTGTGACCTATCGAAATCTGTGACTAGAGGGCGCTGTTTCGTAATTATTCACGCGAGAACGTGCCTGGCGCACGTGCACGTTATCGTGAGCGCAGAAGGGGAGTTTCTTAACTATATACATGACCGCCCACTCCGCGATAACGTCATGTTGCCTCGCGCTCTTGTGTGTGTGTGTGTAGCTTATGCGTGAAGCAGACTTCGGGAGAAACAGAAGCGCCGACTGAATAGTGCACAACATGCTCTTTCATTTAAAAGACAAGACCCGATTACATTCTGTATTATCATGACAGTTTTTATGCTTGTTTTAAAATTATTTTTGTTTCTAAGGTTACTTATTTTACAAAGAATACGTTTTATTCTTTTTAAAACGTTTGATAACGTTATAAATTCACTCTGGTGATGTCTAATCTCCTTTATTTTATATCATTAAAATCATTTGGTCCCGATGTTAACACCAGCTCACATAAAGCACGGTCACTGAATCTGAAAATGCATCATAGCAGGTGACCGCTGCCATGGTGGTTTTTCTATTGAGTTTTCTCATATAAAATGATACATTTAGTTAGTTATAGGTTCCATGCATTCCTCTGACATAATACAGGCTATATGGGCCTCATGGTTTGAGCACCAAGCACCACCAGCCACCTGCACAATATTACACTTACAACACGCACACGCTTTTGTAGACATTAGTTTGTTTATTATTTAATTTATACCACAAAAGTAGACACTAGTTTGTGCATTATTTAATTTATTGCACAAAGTCACGAACACTGGTGTGTTCATTATTACCTTTTTTAAACAAACTGCACAATATTACACTTAACCATGAGTTCATTGTTATGTTAAACCATAAAACTGTAGTAAGCAAGAAAGGTGTCTAGTAAATAACATTATGATATATACCTACCTGCTAAGAGGTTTTAAAAGGGTACATCATGATATATATGTTTTTCTTTAAAAAATTAAACCTGATTGGCAAAAGATGATATCATGTGAAGCCTGATTGGCTAACAATGTGAAAAACAACTTGAGATTTCTGTATAAAGTATGGAGTCAGATATGTATTTGTTGGACATCTTCAGATGAACTCTGTGTGTCTCACTTTTGCTTGCTCGAGCAAATAAAGATTGAACTTCTTGAAACCTGGCTCCTTGGTCTTCGTGATTTCTTTCTGCATTGAACAACTGATCTTCCACGACACTCCCTGTTTAACTGAAAATCACTCCAATGATACCCATATTCACTCTGGTGATGTCTAATCTCCTTTATTTTATATAATTAAAATCATTTGGACCTGATGTTAACACCAACTCACATAAAGCACAGTCACGGAATCTGAAAATGCATCAAAGCAGGTTACCGAAATCTGTGACCGCTCTCTTTTTGACCGAAAATCACTCCAATGACACCCAAATTCACTCTGGTGATGTCCAATCACATCTATTTTATATAATTAAAATCATTTGGACCTGAGGTTAACACCAACTCACATAAAGCACAGTCACGGAATCTGAGAATGCATCAAAGCAGGTTACCGAAATCTGTGACCGCTCTCTTTTTGACCGAAAATCACTGCAATGATACCCAAATTCACTCCGGTGATGTCCAATCACATCTATTTTATATTATTAAAATCATTTGGACCTGAGGTTAACACCAATTCACATAAAGCACAGTCACGGAATCTGAAAATGCATCAAAGCAGGTTACCGAAATCTGTGACCGCTCTCTTTTTGACCGAAAATCAGTCCAATGACACCCAAAATCACTCCGGTGATGTCCAATCACATCTAATTTACAGTATATCATTATAATCATTCATTCATTAAAGCCAATTGTACCATCTCAGATATAGTGATTTAGTTCAACTGGATAAAGACCCAAATAGTGTTTACTATTAGAATCTTGATATTCTATAAATATTCATTCATTTTATCTTTTTTTTTAATTAAGGAAGTGTTTTGTTTTCACCAAAAACTATAAACCAGTTAAGGTTTAAATGTCATCATATATTCTGAAGAGCAGCATGACAAGATGTACAGGAAAAATGTACAACCCCCCAAAAAACAAAAAGCAACAAACAGCAAATAACTAAATAAAAATGATAAGGGGGGGGTTAAAGGTTACAGTAAGTGCATGCTGGGCAAAGGAACTCCTCCTCATTCCCAACACATTCCTGATGGAACCACCTGCAGCAATGTTCGCATTGTATCTGGTAAAAGGAGATATTAAAGGGACAGTTCACCCAAAATTTTTAATTCTGTCATAATTTACTCACAACCTGTATAAATGTACACAGAGAAATATATTTTGGAAGACTGTTAGGAATATTCTGTTCCGGGACATCATTGACTACTATAGAAACATTGAAACTGTAGTCAAAGGTCCCCTAGAACTGTTTGATTTCCTAAATTCTTAGAAATATCTCATTTTGTTTTCTCACTATGGTAGTGAATGATGTCCCAGAACTGAACATTTCTAACATTCTTTCAAATATCTTTCTCTGTGTTCACCAGAACAAATAAATTTATACAGATTTGGAACAACTTAAGGGTGAGTAAATAATGACAGAATTTTTATTTTGGGGAAAACTGCTCCTTTAAAGATATTGTGCATCAATACTCTATATATGTATATATGATACTCTAGAATAGAAATTCTTTGTAAACAATTTGTCTAAGAAAGAAAAAACCTAAAACTTAATGAAGTATGCAATCTTACCCAGTTGATGGTGGAGTCATGTTTATTCGTCTTACTCTTACTTTTTGGCTTTGTCCCATCTTGCAAGCCGCAGTAGAGACACATTTCTGACAGATCATAAGAAACACAGCTTCAGAAGTCCATATGAGGATAATATATTGATAACATTTCAAATGTTACACAAAATATATAACATGCATAGTTTAGACACCCAGTTTTTTTATACATTATTTATAAAAACAGTTTAATGTAACACTCAAGCAAAAAATATATTAAATATTTAAAAAGCGATGTGGAATGTGATACTGTAACCTAAAAATATTATTAATAATAACTGAGGGAAAATGTGAATGTTCAAATGTGTCAATTTTTTTTAAATTACAAAAATCTTTTTTGTTTTTTTGGGGGGGTTGTGCATTTTTTCTGTACATCTTGTCGTGCTGCTCTTCAGAATATATGATGACATTTAAACCTTAACTTGTTTATAGTTTTTGGTGAAAATAAAACACTTCCTTAATGAAAAAAAAGATAAAATTAATAAATATTTATAGAATATCAAGATTCCAATAGTAAACACTATTTGGGGCTTTATCCAGTTGAACTAAA
This sequence comes from Triplophysa rosa, assembly GCF_024868665.1. Taxonomy (NCBI): domain Eukaryota; kingdom Metazoa; phylum Chordata; class Actinopteri; order Cypriniformes; family Nemacheilidae; genus Triplophysa; species Triplophysa rosa. Next base: position 23,153 of record NW_026634564.1, read on the forward strand.
TCACTATATCTGAGATGGTACAATTGGCTTTAATGAATGAATGATTATAATGATATACTGTAAATTAGATGTGATTGGACATCACCAGAGTGAATTTGGGTGTCATTGGAGTGATTTTCGGTCAAAAAGAGAGCGGTCACAGATTTCGGTAACCTGCTTTGATGCATTTTCAGATTCCGTGACTGTGCTTTATGTGAGTTGGTGTTAACCTCAGGTCCAAATGATTTTAATTATATAAATTAGATGTGATTGGACATCACCAGAGTGAATTTGGGTGTCATTGGAGTGATTTTCGGTCAAAAAGAGAGCGGTCACAGATTTCGGTAACCTGCTTTGATGCATTTTCAGATTCCGTGACTGTGCTTTATGTGAGTTGGTGTTAACCTCAGGTCCAAATGATTTTAATAATATAAAATAGATGTGATTGGACATCACCAGAGTGAATTTGGGTGTCATTGGAGTGATTTTCATTCAAAAAGAGTGTGGTCACAGATTTCGGTAACCTGCTTTGATGAATTTTCAGATTCCATGAGCGTGCTTTTCGTGAGTTGGTGTTAACATCAGGTCCAAATGATTTTAATAATATAAAATAAAGGAGATTAGACATCACCAGAGTGAATATGGGTATCACTGGAGTGATTTTCAAACAGGGAGTGTCGTGGAAGATCAGTTGTTCAATGCAGAAAGAAATCACGAAGACCAAGGAGCCAGGTTTCAAGAAGTTCAATCTTTATTTGCTTGAGCAAGCAAAAGTGAGACACACAGAGTTCATCTGAAGATGTCCAACAAATACATATCTGACTCCATACTTTATACAGAAATCTCAAGTTGTTTTTCACATTGTTAGCCAATCAGGCTTCACATGATATCATCTTTTGCCAATCAGGTTAAACATGATATCACCTTTTTATTAGCACGTCCCCTTGAGCTGGTGTTAACATCAGGACCAAAAGATTTTAATGATATAAAATAAAGGAGATTAGACATCACCAGAGTGAATTTATAATGTCATCAAAAGTTTTAAAAAGAATAGAACCCGAGGAAAAAACAAAAATAATTTTAAAACAAACATAAAAACTGTCATGATACTACAGAATGTAATCGGGTCTTGTCTTTTAAATGAAAGAGCATGTAGTGCACTATTCAGTCGGCGCTTCTGTTTCTCCCGAAGTCTGCTTCACGCATAAGCTACACACACACACACACAAGAGCGCGAGGCAACATGACGTTATCGCGGAGTGGGCGGTCATGTATATAGTTAAGAAACTCCCCTTCTGCGCTCGCGATAACGTGTACGTGCGCCAGGCACGTTCTCGCGTAAATAATTACGAAACAGCGCCCTCTAGTCACAGATTTCGATAGGTCACAGATTTCGGCACAGCACCTGCTAATGTAGATAAACTGTCTGGATTGCGTTTACATTACACTGAGATCCGATAACAATGCGTCCTCGACTACCTCTGGATCAGGACACGCTGATCGGATGACATTCCGATCAGAAGCGCGTTTACACTTGTCTTTTCAATGTGTATGTGGACAACATCCAGATACAGATCGCATGTTAATGCCAATTATAAACGCACCCATAGTTATACAGGAAGCAAACGATCAGTGAGTGACGTGACGTAAATCCAAAACAAGTCAAGAGTAATCGATCAAACGCATCAATCTACGCTGAACCAATAGTAGGCAAGACCAACCCATCTAATTATCATACAAGACACAGAAAAGTAAGAATAAATTCAAGAATAAATAAATAAAAGTGGAAATAAATACATGCGATAATAAATAAATATAAAAATAAATAAACGTATAAATAAATAAATGTAAAAATAAAAGGAAATGATAAAAAAATAATCTAAAAATAAATAATAATAATAATAATAAATAATTTAAAAAAGACAAAAATAATAAATCAATTTAATAAAATTTTTTTAAAGCTAAGATCAATAATAGCTAAAACGAATTATTTTGTTTTATCAAACCATTCATTCCTTTATTTATTTTCATATTATTACATTTATTCGTTTATGTATTTATTTATTTATACATTTATTTATTTATAATTTTTGCAGGTTTAGTCCTCCATACTCCATACACATCGTCACATCATTAGATCATATTCAAACATGCATACATGTGATAATTACACTTTTTTTGTAAATGTATACCTATTTCAGACAGTATAGTTAATATTCATATAGTTACTATATTAATGTAGTCAATATTTATGTATAACATATATTTGACATAGCCTACCTTAAATACATTTCTGACCTCTTTTAAGCATGTTTTTAACTTATTTTATTGTAGTGGGGATTATGAAATCTGCCTAAAGTATATATTTAACTTTATTTTTTATATTTTCAGTGTGCAATGTGTACAGTCATCATTAACTGACGACGCTTTGAAGTGACTAAAGGGGGCGAGGATTCCAGCAAACACAGAACGTTCCCCTAACGTTAGTTTTTGGTTCCCAGGGGGTTTTTGCAACCAGAAAATAACGTTCCCAGAACGTTGCAGGCTGTTTTTTTTAAATAACCAGAAAGTAACCAGAAAATAACGTTCTCTGATGGTTATTTATTGGTTATTTTTTGCAACCAGAAAATAACCAGAAAATAACGTTCTCTGATGGTTATTTTTTGGTTATTTTTTGAAACCAGAAAATAACCAGAAAGTAACGTTCTCTGATGGTTATTTATTGGTTATTCTTTTGCAACCAGAAAATAACCAGAAAGTAACGTTCCCTGATGGTTATTTTCTGGTTATTTTTTGCAACCAGAAAATAACCAGAAAATAACGTTCTCTGATGGTTATTTTTTGGTTATTTTTTTGCAACCAGAAAATAACCAGAAAGTAACGTTCCCTGATGGTTATTTTTTGGTTATTTTTTTGCAACCAGAAAATAACCAGAAAGTAACGTTCCCTGATGGTTATTTTTTGGTTATTTTTTTGCAACCAGAAAATAACCAGAAAGTAACGTTCCCTGATGGTTATTTTTTGGTTATTTTTTTGCAACCAGAAAATAACCAGAAAGTAACGTTCCCTGATGGTTATTTTTTGGTTATTTTTTTGCAACCAGAAAATAACCAGAAAGTAACGTTCCCTGATGGTTATTTTTTGGTTATTTTTTTGCAACCAGAAAATAACCAGAAAGTAACGTTCCCTGATGGTTATTTTTTGGTTATTTTTTTGCAACCAGAAAATAACCAGAAAGTAACGTTCCCTGATGGTTATTTTTTGGTTATTTTTTTGCAACCAGAAAATAACCAGAAAGTAACGTTCCCTGATGGTTATTTTTTGGTTATTTTTTTGCAACCAGAAAATAACCAGAAAGTAACGTTCCCTGATGGTTATTTTTTGGTTATTTTTTTGCAACCAGAAAATAACCAGAAAGTAACGTTCCCTGATGGTTATTTTTTGGTTATTTTTTTGCAACCAGAAAATAACCAGAAAGTAACGTTCCCTGATGGTTATTTTCTGGTTATTTTTTTGCAACCAGAAAATAACCAGAAAATAACGTTCTCTGATGGTTATTTATTGGTTATTTTTTGCAACCAGAAAATAACCAGAAAATAACGTTCTCTGATGGTTATTTTTTGGTTATTTTTGCAACCAGAAAATAACCATAAAGTAACGTTTACTAATGGTTCTTTTTTTGGCTATTTTTTATGGTAAAAATAGTCAAAACTGGTAAACGTCAGTGACATGTGCAATACATAAATTATAAGATCACATTGAAAACCAAATGAAATTAATAAATGTGCCCTTTAATGACTGAAAATAATAAACTAGTTAAGCTAAATGAAAATACAATCATCTATATCCAAGTGTATTTCTTTAGTGTGGTTGTCTGTTACTGTATGTGTGCGCTCGAGCACGTGCATTCTCCGCTCTGCCGCGCACTCCCGTCATTTAAAAATTAACGGTCATTTCGTTTTACCTCACCGACTAACACATTAGTTTAGCGGTTTATTTATTTTAATTTTTTATTTAAAACCGTACAGATTTGAGAGTAGACTTAATTTTCGTGATTTTCGATTGATTTGACACATCTAAATCAACAGACCATGATGAAAGGACTGAAACTCAGGGCTTTTGATTGTTATATCTAAAGACGGAGCCGCGCTATACTTCTGTGGTGAGATAATAATATTGTTAGCCTGAAGAGAATTAAATGTTTATTCTTCTGTCAATAAAAATCTGCTTTAAATATTGTGTTGAAGTCATTGGTTATTTTATTTTGATATCTATAATGTCTGATGTTGAGGTAGGCCTACACACAGTGTGGTTTTATTAGAAATGATATACTGTGCTGTTTAAATCGAAAATTAGGCTACTTCAGTGATGAAAAAGGAATTATTAGGCTACAAGAATAATCCAATGCATTGATTTCATCCTCCATATTGTGTGGGATGATGTATTTTAGTTATTTTAATTAGATTAACGTTAGACAAGCGATGGATAAAAACACAGCATGGATGTATTCATTACTGACGTGTAAACGGACCGAGAAAAATATTTTAGGCTAACGTTCTGGGAACGTTCCCCTAACGTTAGTTTCTGGTTCCCAGAAAGTTTTTTTAAGGTTTGTTTTTCGTTATCTTTACGGAAATAATACGTTAGTTACGGTAACGTTGCCCTAACGTTAGATTTTGGTTCCCAGAACGTTATGGGAACCAGACACTAACGTTCTATTAACGTAAAGAAAACTTAGAACCAAAAACGAACCTTAGAAAATAACATTCTGGGAACCAAAAATTGTTAGCTAGGATATGCCATTTCACTTCTTTTAATTCCTCTGTCCTCGCTTCTTTTCCTTGTTCCCTTCCCTCATCCTGAAGGGGTGGAGCTACGACGCGATGAAAGGAAACGAGGATGCACAAATAAGAATTGAGAAGCACCCATGGTGACCCATACCCTAAATGTGACCTCTGCATTTAACACACCCAGTGAGTAGTAAACACACGCACAACCGGAGCAGTGGGCAGCTATAACTGCAGCATACGGTGCCTTGCTCATTCCTGCACTGAGATTCGAACCAGCAACCTTCTGGCCACGAGTCCAAGTCTAACCATTAGGCATAAGGCTTACAAGAATATTCTAATTAAATCAGCCATCAAGTATAGGTCAATTACACCTAAACACAATGACTGACACAAGCAGACATATACACAATAACTGTGATCAGACCCACATAGGCTACTGGTACGAATATTTTTTTTTCCATCAAGCTATTTTACTACATACGTTTTACTCTTCGTTTACTGTTTAACATCCTGTTAAATTTAAACTTGTTTAAACTATAGTTCACAGGTTAATACAATTAATGGCTTCATTCAGTTTTGTGTTGCTTTAGTTGTGTTTGTACTGTACATGACTAATACACAAAAGTTAATATCAACTGGGTAAAAAACACAATGTAAAAAAATCGTCTAAATGGTTAACATGTCACTGCAATTTCAGATCACTCTGAAATAAATTGCAATTATCGTAATAAATTAATGTCAGAGAGATATTAGAGACGTTAATGTTGTCAGTGCGTCCTTACGCGAGCTCTGTGTTGACGTGGCTTTTCTCTCAGTAATCCATCCAGTTTGAGCTTGTGAGAGAGCTAATGGGACACAGAGGAAAGTAGAGAATGGCCTAATCAATAAAGTTAAGCGAAACATCCTAATTTCTTTTTCAGGTAAGTCGCACTATTTGATACGAATGTTGATGAGTTCTCTTGTTTTCATACATTAAAATCAAGGTTACCCGTGTTTGTTGATATAAAGTTTAACGTTAGTTAGCATCAGTAGCGCCACGGACCCGGTCATAGTGTTTATTAGATAACATATAAATATGAAGTACGCACAAATGAATTATTTAGCTACATATGTTGAAAGGAATTGGTGTATTATTGTTTATGTAAAATTTATTTTCTCCATAGTGTCGCTATCGTGTTGTATAACGCCGGTTAGCTAACATGCTAACTGAGCTAATTAGCTTCCACATATTATGTACCTTAACAATAGTAAGCATTACACCATAATCACTTCGGTTCGGCGTTTATAATGCGTCATTAAATATCTGGTGAGATGTCAGTGTGTATTTGTTGTCTAATGTGTGTACAACTGTCTGGTAAAGGTAATGTTTATACGCTAATGAAATGAGCTAGTAATACTAGCTGCTAGTCAGCTCTAAATTACATGCTTGTTTTAGCCACGGAATAAATACAGTTTTAAAGCAGACTGAATTTATACATCCCGTAAAATTAAGTTACTAAGAATAAGTAAACTAAAATATCTTTTGTCAACATCATCGATATGCGAATGTTTCCTCTTATTATAAGAATTAGGTTTTATATATAGCAGATAAGCTTTCCTGTTGCTTTTATCCAAGTAACGTTAACGTTACATTCAAGCTAAACATTTATGAGTAACGTTACGTAATTTCTTGAAATCTAACCAATTACTGTGTTTAGCCATGTCCTATTACTTGAGTTACAGGAAAGCTATGCTTGCAGTAAGAGTAATCTGAAGGCACCAAAGCATTTGAACTAACAGTACGTTTTGTGAAACAGTACCAAACAATAACAAATGACTCATGTATAGTATTCTGTTTTGTGAAGTGAAAAATGACTGAAAGGAACCAGCACAACAGTTTACAATTTACAACCACAGTGCAGCCACCCACAGGTGGTTGCATTTACACTTTAGCCACCAACTCGGAGACTGAACATTCTGAGGAAGATGGTGAAACCTTTGAACTGCGTTCCAGAGGGAAGGACAGGCATCACAGGAGCACATCTACAGATCGAAAGGACAATATTATTTACTTGATAAGGGACGTAAAAGAGGGAGATACTCTGATCGGTATTTCACTGCAGTATTTTTGCACTGTAAGTCCTATTCAGCTTTTGTTGTGGTCGTATTATTACACTGTCCTGTTACCATTTCACAAAGTTGAAAAGAATTATAGTTTAGAAGATTTTTTTCAAAGTAAATGTGATCCATAGTAAGTGAAAGGTCACATCACATTTCCACATCTGTTTGAAAAAAGTAACAAAAGACCAAAAACAGTAGAGCCAATATACATTTTTTATCAATCTTGCACAAAAATGTGATTGGATGAGCCACATTTGATGGCTCTGCAAAAGCGCACCTGTGACTGCATAATTATCAGGTATCTATATTACGATGCCGAATGTACATTTTTTGAGTACTTAAGTGATTTTACAGGTATTTTTCATGTATTGCACAACAGGTTGCAGACATAAAGCGGGCCAACAATCTTCTAACTGAGCAGGATTTCTTTGCATTGCGGGCCATAAGGATCCCTGTAAGGAAATTTAGCTCTTTGACAGAAACCCACACCACCACTTCTCTCAAATCCAGTTCGCCTGGTGGGACTCGCAGAATCACAGAGATCCCAATTTCTGGATCTTCCTTGGACTCTTCATCATCGTCCTCATCAGTTGATAGTGTGGAGTGCTTCCTGCAGGAGAAGGATAAGGACATTGAACTTCTTGTAAAGTCCTCTGCCCCTTCCAGGAGCAGCCTGAGTGAGGTTGTGTCCTCGCTGGAGCAGCCAGTTTTAGGTGACTCAGATCGCAGGCCAGTCCAGAAGAAAGACCCATACTATGGGGCTGATTGGGGAATGAGATGGTGGACTGCAGTGGCTATCATGTTGGTCGTTGGCATTGTTACACCGGTTTTTTATCTGTTGTATTATGAGGTTCTAATGAAAGCAGATGTTAGCCACCACACTACAATAGACTCTATTAGGCCTGGACCTACACAACCGGCTGTCCCTGAGCCACTTGTTTTACCACAGGCTAATACTGCCTCTTATCAGGACTCTCGCCAACAGCCTGTTATTGAACAGCAACCTCTTATGAACCACGATGAAGAAACATAGACGGGCAATTACATTAAACTGATAAGCACCAGGGAATCATGTATGGATGTTAAAAGGAACACTTTATTTTACAGGTATAATTGAACTTCAGTATCTGAGGATTGATAAATCAAAAATAATTCCAAACTGGTCTGAATTTTTTGTTGATGCATTTTGCACAGTTGGATGCTGGTTTTGTTGTATGCGTGTCACTCATGAGCCATTATATAGCTCTGTACCTCTATTAAGCTCATAGTTTGCCTGATGGGCAGACATTTGATATATATTTTTAAAGAGATTGCTGCCACTGTCTTGTTGTCAGGGAAATAAACACTAATTTATTTAAAAAAAAAGTAGAATCCAAAATCAGTATTGCTAATGGTAACAAAGTTGCTGGTTTTCGTTTTTAAACTTTGCTTGTATAAAACATAACAGAACCATAAATGAATCCTGGGTTTGTCTAGCAAGAGCACAGTGATGATTTGTAAAATGGGCTCAGACATGTGCTCACAAGTTGAGCAGAGATGTAAACATTTCTATGAAACATGGAGTACAGCGATTATTTTGAACAGTACGTGCCTTCATCCTATATAATATAAAATAAAGGAAAATAAAGGAAATATATTTTAGTATCTAAATCTCCAAGGCATTTTTTATTATCTTTAACAGGTGTATAAAATAAATCTGATTGCTGTGCTTCTTCAATAATTCATTAATGTATTCAAACCCATTCATATGATTAAGATTTTATAAGAAGAAACATTTCCAGTTGCTAGTAAGTGGCCTCATCCATGTTGTCATCACTTCCAGCTCCAAAATCATCACCATCTTCAAAGTAATTTGCTATGTAATCATTATCCTGACAGAAAAGGGAGGTTAATAAGAGAGTGCCTTAACTTTTCTGGAATTCAGTTATGAAATGGAAAAACATTGAATATCAAAACATTCTGCACTAAAATGCCATCTGTTTAAAAAATAGTTGCCTTTAATTTAATTTGCTCCAAATGATAATATGCAATCAGATCGTGTATACCTAATGTTTTAGGTTGTAGATGTAAGACATGCCTATTTCATATCCTCCTTACAAATCCTTAACCCTAAACGTTTTCAAAACTGACTCAAAAGCTTTAACACTGTTTACAATTTATATTAAGAAAAAAATCATCATCTTCTCTTTAAGTTGTCTTCTCCCTCCAACGGTCTTCTTACCTACAAACTATAATTAATTGCACCCAGAATAAAAGTTTGTGTTTACATAATAAATGTCTGTTAACTGTGCATACTAATTTATAAACACATACTCATAAAAATAAATTATATGTATACAGGTGCTGGTCATATAATTAGAATATCATCAAAAAGTTGATTTATTTCACTAATTCCATTCAAAAAGTGAAACTTGTATATTATATTAATTCATTACACACAGACTGATAGATTTCAAATGTTTATTTCTTTTAATTTGATGATTATAACTGACAACTAATGAAAATCCCAAATTCAGTATCTCAGAAAATTAGAATATTACTTAAGACCAATACAAAGAAAGGATTTTTAGAAATCTTGGCCAACTGAAAAGTATGAACATGAAAAGTATGAGCATGTACAGCACTCAATACTTAGTTGGGGCTCCTTTTGCCTGAATTACTGCAGCAATGCGGCGTGGCATGGAGTCGATCAGTCTGTGGCACTGCTCAGGTGTTATGAGAGCCCAGGTTGCTCTGATAGTGGCCTTCAGCTCTTCTGCATTGTTGGGTCTGGCATATCGCATCTTCCTCTTCACAATACCCCATAGATTTTCTATGGGGTTAAGGTCAGGCGAGTTTGCTGGCCAATTAAGAACAGGGATACCATGGTCCTTAAACCAGGTACTGGTAGCTTTGGCACTGTGTGCAGGTGCCAAGTCCTGTTGGAAAATGAAATCTGCATCTCCATAAAGTTGGTCAGCAGCAGGAAGCATGAAGTGCTCTAAAACTTCCTGGTATACGGCTGCGTTGACCTTGGACCTCAGAAAACACAGTGGACCAACACCAGCAGATGACATGGCACCCCAAACCATCACTGACTGTGGAAACTTTACACTGGACCTCAAGCAACGTGGATTCTGTGCCTCTCCTCTCTTCCTCCAGACTCTGGGACCCTGATTTCCAAAGGAAATGCAAAATTTACTTTCATCAGAGAACATAACTTTGGACCACTCAGCAGCAGTCCAGTCCTTTTTGTCTTTAGCCCAGGCGAGACGCTTCTGATGCTTCCTGCTGCTGACCAACTTTATGGAGATGCAGATTTCATTTTCCAACAGGACTTGGCACCTGCACACAGTGCCAAAGCTACCAGTACCTGGTTTAAGGACCATGGTATCCCTGTTCTTAATTGGCCAGCAAACTCGCCTGACCTTAACCCCATAGAAAATCTATGGGGTATTGTGAAGAGGAAGATGCGATATGCCAGACCCAACAATGCAGAAGAGCTGAAGGCCACTATCAGAGCAACCTGGGCTCTCATAACACCTGAGCAGTGCCACAGACTGATCGACTCCATGCCACGCCGCATTGCTGCAGTAATTCAGGCAAAAGGAGCCCCAACTAAGTATTGAGTGCTGTACATGCTCATACTTTTCATGTTCATACTTTTCAGTTGGCCAAGATTTCTAAAAATCCTTTCTTTGTATTGGTCTTAAGTAATATTCTAATTTTCTGAGATACTGAATTTGGGATTTTCATTAGTTGTCAGTTATAATCATCAAATTAAAAGAAATAAACATTTGAAATATATCAGTCTGTGTGTAATGAATGAATATAATATACAAGTTTCACTTTTTGAATGGAATTAGTGAAATAAATCAACTTTTTGATGATATTCTAATTATATGACCAGCACCTGTATATACACATACACGGTTTTATATTTTTCTTAAATAAATACATGCACACATATGTCTTCATGAAAAACAACATTAATTTGCACAGTAGACAGACATATATAATGTAAACACAAACTTTTATTATGAATGCGATTAATCACAATTAATCATTGCACAACCTATTGTGTACAATGCTTAGGCTATTGTTGGCTCTTTGGACAAAATGGTGAATGCTCCCGTATTTGTTTGTTGATTTGGATAAAAGCGTCTGCTAAATGAATAAATGTAAATGTATATGTAAAGTGTTAACTCAAGGTTTATCAGTAGCATCTGTTGCATGCTGTTGAATACCACAGACATAATGTCAAATCCCCTGTCACTGTGTAATTCAACATGTGATTTACTCAGGAAAAATATTACTGGAATATTCCTTTAAACCATTAGCATTTACCTCTTCAAGCTCTTCTTCTTCAAAGTTCCCTTCAATTTCTTCTTCCTCACCATCTCCTTTCTTCTCCCCCTTTGCCTCATCTTCTTCATCTGATTTGCCATCTCCCCTTTTATCAAGTTCCTGATGAACAAACTCAAGTGAGACAACAGCTTGATCCAAATTCAGTGAAACAATAAGAGGCTTTATATTTGTAATGCAAATGGTTTCATGAAACTCACATCTAGTTTAGACAGCATATCCTCCTTGTCTTTTTTTGACATCTCTTTGAATTTTTTAAAATCTGTAAGTATTACGGTTGTTTAGAGGTTATTCACAGAGGCAGTTTATTTAAAAAAAAGAAGTAATTATTTTGTTTTGTTAATTTACCCATTTTCTTTTTAATTATATTCCTCTGTGGCTTCAGCTCCTTTGGAAGACGGTTCCAATCTACAAAGCATCTCCATAAATTATCTGCAATCAATCAGATAAGTGTACAAGTAGGCCTATCTGCAATGTACCTGGGGTCCAATTGCCATCCTCGATTTTTTTAATTTCCCTTGTATATTTATCCTTGTACCGCTCTACATCTGTGGAGAGCATACTTTGAAACATTAAAAGTGAAATAGTTACAGTAACAGTAGGGATGTAACGATTCACTCATCTCACGATGCGAGTCACGATTCTGATCTCACGATGCGATTTATTCACGATTTACTCACGATTTACTTTTACAAAATGAGTTGAAACAAATTAGAAATGAACAACTTCCCTTACATTATTTCTTAAATGCTTCACGTTTCTTTGTATAATAAAATAATGTTTTATTTCAAATAACAAAACTAAACTGCAATTTTATAACAAATTAATAATAGAAAAAGTCTCTTTAATATAAACAAACTAATACTGTCTGAGCTTTTCTTGGATTTTTTGCATTTAAGAAATATCAGCATGTCCACGTTTAGATTTGCAGTGAAAATAGCGGCCCCTGTTGTTCAAAAAAGGTATTGCGATTCAGTTCACACCTCAACCGATTTGAATCGTCACTCATTATAACCGATTTTCAACCGGCTCAAGGTGAATCGTTACATCCCTAAGTAACAGTGCATTCTCAAGCCACATTTCTGATTTGTTTTTAACAAATTTTATTAAAAAAAAGTAAAGGCAGAATTTTTGAAGTTAGAAAAATGATATTTCACAAAAAAACAAGGGAAATCACCCCCTAATCAGTGATACCATTTCACTTAAACATAAGGCCAAACGGATTAGTGTCTTATGGGAAGTGTAAATACAATTTTGCCCCAGTGCTCTTACTCTTCTTAATCTACATTTACAATGTGATTACTTCAGTAATCCTAACCCTCCAGAAGGACACAGTAATATTTTGCAGGTTACTGAAATTAAATAACATCCACCCACCACTCTTTCCTGAGTGGGGTTTTATGTTGAAAGGGAGATCTTTCATTCGTCCCCTCATCTCCTGTTTCAAAGCTCTCATGTAGTCTTCATCTTCTCCAGCTTTCAGAGGCCCTGGTTTATATTCAATTTGCTGTATGAAGTAAAAAACAATTTTGTGTATTATGTAACTCATGTCTCTGAAGTTAAACAACAAGTCAAGTAAAATGTATGAACCAGACAATTGCTATCTATCCCTAGTTTTACATGCGGAGGAAATGCCTAAGTATGACTTACTGGGAAGAGTGGAGTTGGTCCTCTCTGGGCTTCAGGCATAGACCCTCTGGTGATGCCCAGGGCCTCTATGTTGAATGTGAAAGCTGCTATACCTCTGCCTTTTCCTGCCATTTTGGTCAATCAAATAATCCTAGAATTGCGGAGGATCTGTTAAATCTGCATTGCTGATGCTAGCTATATTGCTGTAGAAAGTATATGTCTAAAACTTAACATAACTACCTTGTTTTTATGTCGTTTCAGACTCAAATAATATAAACTAGCACCTGTAAACAATTTGAATTAGCTATATATTAATATACACAACTTGGGAGGTGCCATTACCATATTGGCCAATAGTATCCCGAATCTCCTAGAACGTCATACCGTTACGTAAGGCTACGTGCCGCGTTTGCGGAACAGGGTGTCAACGGCGTCCTTTCTCTAGTGATGGGCAGTGTGGTCCTTGTCCTAAATGGCGCACTCCGGTCTTGAGGACCTCCTCTGAGTCCACACTTGGTGACGTCAGGAAGTGCAGACCTATAGGGCACTAGGCACGAGTCCATAAGGGTACATGGGAGTGCATTTTGGGACAGACTTGAGGTCATTACACCGGAAAAAGCAAGCGGTGCTTTCTAATCACTCTCGCGGTACTTTGTTGTCATTCGCTGATCAGTCTGCGCAGCGCCGCGTGAAGTCGACCACTTGTTGTCCCACTGTTGTTATTTGGGACTGGAGCTGCCGGTTTTTATTGTTCTGTATTTAATATGTTTGTATTTCATATGTTGATATGCCACCCGAGCATTATGCAATAGATACTTATGTTTGTAATGCATTAATTTGTCATGACGTCATGGATGTATATTTATTAATTTGTTTACACTATACTTAATGTGCATAATGTGTTCTTAATATGCATATATGTTGTTATTTAATATTTCTCTATAATACAGAAGCTGTGTTGTTCAGCTTTACAGAGCCCAGAGACAACTAGATATAAATCTACAACAAAACATGGCTTATTACCTTAAGTAAGAAAATGCACTGCATTAAAAGTTTTTATTCTTGAATAGTTGGCTTAATAGAAAATAAATAAGCAAAAATATGAATAAGTAACTAATTAATAAATTAATTTAGAATTTTATCAAAACATATATTTAAAAATGTATCCGTCATGTGTACGTATTATGTCTGACATCCACGACACTCCTCCCATCCGTTCTGTGATTGGGCGTTCGCAAGGATTCCTGGGTAGGGGACTTCAGCGGAGTCTCACTCAATGCGGGCTTCGCCGAAGACCGCATCGAGGGCACAAAGGAGGCGCTCGCGTGCAGACTTCTGAGGGCTAAAAAGACAAATGGGACACTCTACAGACTCGTAGACTTGGCAAGAACGCGCAATTTAAGTCCACGAGACCGCAAGTGCGCCATTTGGAACAGGGACAAATGACACAGTTGAATCAAATGTCGCGTCGAGTCTTCGAAACATTAAGACACCCGTCTCCACGGTGACATCTAGTGGTCATTTGCGCGTGTTGCTCTAAGACTTCTATAACAACGTTTTAGACAATCGCTGACGGATTACTATCTGTATGTTCGTGGATGATCTAGATTGAGGGGTAGTGGTTAGTGATTTTAACTGGTGTGTTGTCGTCGAGGGTTCGAATCGTGGTTGAACCATATTTACATCATTCTAGGATTCATAAAAATAGTGCTTCTTATTTTGTTTTTTATTTCTTGATTTACAGTTAAATCAGTTATAGACACTGGTTTATGAGTTTACTTTCAGATCAACACCCCCAGTCAGAGGCGTATTAAGACCTCATGGTGCCCCTGGGCAACAGCCCCAGAGGTGCCCCCCCATCAACCCACACGCAAGAATCCACTCAATAAAAGATTTATTAAAAGATTTTATAAGAATGAAACTCAGCAATTTACAATATACTATTTTACAAGAATTATACATTAACATGACACTTTTGTAGAATAGAACACAAAAACAACTCTTTTTCATTAAGTATTTTTAACAATTAGCCTACTGTAGTTAAGGGGCACCTGCTTTCTGTTGTAATGTTACATTTCAGGTTTTGATGTAGTTTAAAAAAATCACTAACATTTTTTTAACAAGTGTAAATGTTGTGCGTGCCACAAAATGGGGGTACAGGGACACACACACACACACACACACACTATAGTTTGCATGTATGTATTCACATTAGGGGGACAATGGAACAATGTACAGATTTTCAGGACATTGGGACTTTAATTCACCAAAGTGGCATTCACCAGATTACAATGTATAGCAAGGTTATTCAAATAACATGAAACGTTATTGTTACTATTTTAACTGCTATACAGCTATTCAAACGCTCTATTTAAGCACAGTATGTGTATATTCTTCTTACTAAACGATCACATAAGTACTAAGATAAAAGTGTACTCCACTAAACAGGACACATATGAATTGATTGCTATAGTGATGACACCGACCGTTCTTCACTTTCACTTTAAAACCCAGGTTTGGATCTTCAATAGTGGCCTTTACCTCCACGTACTATTATTAGCATACATTATCGGCACTATAACATCTTATTTCTGACGCATGCCATGTATATATACCTTTATTAATCAGTGCTAATCCCCGCATTTTTAGTCTCCGCTACAACAATGCGCTCTGCATCGTTCCCGCTTCCATCTGTTTGAAGATTAAAGTGTAGGCTACACGAAAGACGACTCGCCTCATAGCAGTCACTTGTGATTGGCTGAATGTTAATTCACTCAAATCTATGTAACTAACCAGATAACATGGGCGGGAATATTGGCGGAGGTGTGTCGAAAAAGTGCGGAGGACAGAACCATTTTTATCTGAAAGTGGGGGTATTCCCGCACATGGTGCCACCCCTATTTAGCGGAGATACGTGACTTAAGTCTTAAAAAACAAGTGCTTATGTACATTTATAAAAAATATATATTTTGTATTGCGGGTTTATTTGGTGCCCCTAAAGTCTTGGTGCCCCTGGGCACTAGCCCAATTGCCCATATGGTTAATCCGCCTCTGCCCCCAGTGGCGAAATGTCGTCGAGTTTTGAAACGTTTCGAAACAGTGAAGACGTAACGAAGTCTCGTTTGCTAAAAAATCACGTGACTAAGCCAGATACGCGCTTCGAAGCACTGATTCCATACAAAAGATTCGATACGGGTTTCGAAGCTTCATGAAGCCTGTTTCGAAAGCGCCCATCACCACCTTTCTCTGCGGCTTAGTGCAGCACGATTGAAGCCAAAAATTACCATAAAATTATCTTTGTTCGTTATAACAGGCACTTGAATGTATTGGGATGTCTGCGACCGACTGGTACGCGCACAAGTCGCTGGAAAATGGGGTATTTTGGATCCAGGAACGGTTTTATGAATCGGGGAACAGGGCGAATATCTGGCTCATTCGGGGCTCTCATCAGGACGTCGTCATAGATACCGGGCTGGGTTTACGAAGTCTGCCTGAATACATCAATGCTAAAGGGCTGTTAGGGGACGACGCGAAGCGAAAGAACCCACTGTTAGCAATAGCAACGCATGTGCATTTCGACCATTCGGGTGGGCTGCATCAGTTTCAACAGGTGGGCGTGCACAAGGCAGAGGTGGATGCTCTGGCTAACGGAGATAACTTCGAGACCGTGACATGGCTATCTGACCGCGAGATCGTGGAGGACCCAGCACCTGGATGGAGGGCAAGACAGTACCGAGTGAAGGCTGTGACGCCAACACATATATTACAAGAAGGTAGGCTAAGTACTTACTGCTCGTCCGAATCTTATATCTTAATGCAATAGGATGCATTGTACGCGCGGGGTTGTGAATGATGGTGCATTGTTATTATTCTGTGCTTCAGCAGTTTTGCTGCATCAGGCGAAGTCTACCTCAAAAGAGATACAGTAACACGTGCAACGAACTGCATGACTTCATCCTGAGCAGATCGAAACAAATCAAATCTGAATGACCAGAAGGATGACAGTGGTTTGTGAAAACCAAGCCCACTGTCTAATATGGTTCTATAATCTCCCTGATGGTGTAGAGACACAATTACAGGGCGCATTTGGCAGTAACCCAGCAAAAATCCCCAAGCAAAGTAAAGCCCCAAGTAAACCACACATTTATATATGGCTTCCTCTCCACAATCCTCAATGAATGGACTACTCCACAGTGAGTTATTGCCTTGCATTTGAAAATATGTCTTGTTAACATTGATCGCAATGTTTCCGTCTAGTTCTCCCACGGTGAATTGATTGATGTATTAAAACATATTTTATGTGTTAAAATGTCACGGAAAATGAATTTATTTTAGAATTACTTTTGAATTATAATATTGTTTAAGAATTTTTGCTGACTAATTATTAACAACCACACTGAATCTGGAGTCTGTGATAAATTGAACATGTTTGTCTTTAACATAATTTTCATCATGTTAAGAATTAGACATAAGCCTTTGTGGCTTGCAGTATGATTTAATTTTCAACAGTTGCAGCGACAATATTCGCTCCGCAATTCCTTTTACTCCTTGTGTACCCAGGTGATGTCATCAATCTTGGGGACCGGCAACTGACTGTCCTCCATATGCCGGGTCATTCCAGAGGCAGCATTTGTCTCCATGACAAGGAGAGTAAGATGCTGTTCAGTGGTGACGTAGTCTATGACGGTTCCATGATTGATTGGCTGCCCTACAGTAGGATCGGCGACTACGTGCGTAGCTGCGAGCGGCTGGTGGAGATGGTCAAGAAAGAAGAGATTGACCAGGTCATGCCGGGCCACTATAACACTTTTGGCAGCAAGCGGTTACATCGGTTAGCCTCTAACTACATCGCTGGTGCAGGTATCTGCCACAGAGCCTCTGCCTGTGTGGTGAAGTCCATTGCTGGCCTGGCACTTCGAGCATCCAATTCACAAAGTGCCTGTTTGTAGATGTGATGAAGACTAGTATGCAAACAAATGTTGCTTCACACATCAGTTTTGAGCATATCGAAGACACTGAGCAACACAGTGTGTTGTCGGAAGTACAGTATGCTGTACAGTATTTGTGTTGGTAATGGTTTAAAATCTTTGTGCTGCTTGTCCTTTAAGCCAGTGGTTCTCAACTGGTTTGGCCATGGGACCTACATTTTCTAATGGTCATCAAGCCGCAACCCAATTTTTTCAAAATAAAAAATTTGCAGATATGACTAATACTTAGGAATGAACAGCCTATAAGAAAAGGCTATTCAAAAGCAGTCCCAAAGTAGTTTTTAAATTAAACGATGTTTGCATGAGTCGCCACAGTCATGTAAACATATACAAAAATAACACAAAGTGAAAATGACATGGCATTTTTGGGTTATGGGAACAAGAGTTACTATATATAATATACTCAATACTAATATGAACTGTTAATGAAACATGGAAACTGCTGAATAGAATAGCAAATCCTTCCCAGTTAACACACAAAGTACCAGTTATGTGATTTATTGGTAACTTACTTTACTTTTATTTCACACGTTGCATGTGTGCATTGCCACATTTGCATGAGTGTGCGCTGCAAGCGAGCATAGTATAACGTCTAACATGACAGAATAGTTTTTTTTTTTAGGTGAGAGACTTTTTTATTTTGCATCAAGTTACGAAAATTACGATAAAATAATGACACTGTAAACCTGACAGCATCTCACCTCAGATACTGAATGAATCGGGACAGCGCGTTTTTCTCAGGCACTTTTCACTTAAACTGCATCTGTCAACAGATTTCAGGCACGTTTTTCAAAATAGCATCAGAAAAGCGTTTAGAATTACGTTTTCTTTTTTGTTTTTTCTTTGACTGACCCCACCAGTTGAGAAACACTGTTTCAAGACATCAAATAATAGACATTGCCATAATTACAAGGTGCTGTGTGTTATTTTTAACTTTGAAAATAGTATGTCCTTTCACAGCTTAATGTACTGAGGCAACAATAAGGAAGCCCACTGCACCTTTAATCAATAATTTATAAAAACCATAATAAAGATATAAAAACCACTACATTTAAGCATCATTTAATAATAATTGTAGTATATGAAAGGTTTACAAAATGCAAACACCATATTTGTATGTCTACTAATGCCAAAATGACATATTGTAGCTATGTGTTGTATAAATGGGAGATAAGGTAAATTAGTAGCATACGTTTGACTTTTGCATGAGATGTAGCACAGCATGAAATCAGCAACATTCTGTTATTCTATACCCTCAGAATGAATTGTATTGTGTATGTGCAATGCTTTACACACAAGAATAATAATCCATTTACAGAGGCAGTCATGTTCATTTAGAATTATACTGGAAGTTGCCTTGACTGAAAGGATTTTGTTTGGTTTTGTTCCATCATACTGCCTCCATACTAGAAGAACTTTTTACTGCTGCTGTGTGCTCAATCCGCAGAGTTTTCTTTGTTAATGTGATTTAACTTTTCAAGCACAGATGTGGGTGTATCTGGAGGGACAATATTTTCTTGTTTGTGGAAGGCCATGTTGTTTCCGTTCATTACGTTTACGGCTGCAACTAACGATTATTTTGATAATCTATTAATTAGATGACTATTTTTTCGATTAATCGGATAAAATGTTTTATTAGATATTTTGCTTATAACTAAATCAGCAATGGGACAAGTATACACAACTGAACTCGATAACCTTCTCCCAAAATGTTGTGGATGACTCCCTAAGGCTGATGAGTTGATTCAGGTATGTCATTATTAGAAGCAGCTGACAATAGTCTCCCAACCGTGGGAGGGAGGGGACGGTAGACCAAAGAAATCATAATTTTTTTGTGGCATGAAAAGTGAGATATTTGTCATTCAAACGTAGTGAAGTACAGTAAAAAGTAGGCCTACTTAGAAAAAAATACTTAAGTATAGTACAGATACTCAAAAAGTGTACTTAAGTACAGTACAAATAAATGTACTTCGTTACTTCCCACATCTGAACCAAATAAACCCCCAAATCAGAGTATTTAGCCACAAATTGGGTTTTGCTAATTTAATCTTTAATTTTGTCATTTAAAAGACCTCTCCCCTTTAAACTTGAAAACTGCGCGGCTTGAAGAGATGCATGCAAAACACGTCTGACTTAAAAACAGCGTAGCTCGGGCTGCACGGAGAGACCCGTCTAAAATTGTAATTTTAAAAGGGAAGAAGACGCGCTTGATTTATAATTGCGCAGCTCTCAAGTGACGTCACAGGCCAATTTATCGATATTGAAATTCGTTGATAACTATTTTCATTATCGATTTTATCGACTAGTTGTTGCAGCCCTAATTACGTTATTGCCTTGGTTTACTTTAAGCACACACTTTAGTGTTTAAACACTATGTTTAGTGGGTGGTTTAGTACTATGTGGGTGTATCAAATGAAATGTATGAAATCTAACGTTTAAGGAGTTACATGAGAACGGCTGACATGAAGTCACTCCTTTATGTTGCCAAACTAGAAATATGCTGCTTTACTTTTGATGTAATTTTCATAATGTCATTCTTTATTGATTAAGTAGTATTATAAACAGAAGAGCAGGAAATGTTTGTGTGAACATGATGCACAGCAATTATATTGCATATTCTACTGGTGTTTGGTATGAATGTTGAGATTAGCTTGTATATGTGTGCACTATGTTTCTGCTCAGGAACTCTTTCTCAATAACAGGCAAAAAGAGCAGATCTATACTTGCAACACTAGTGCCTCTTTCGAGAGTAAACAAACCAATACCTCGCAATGCCATGACAACAGCTGATGTAATATCAAGGCACCTGTTTAACAATATACTCATTTTCAATTCTGTATAGTTGGTTTTCCTGGTCTTTTCTGTCTGTTTGTGTAGCAGGTATGAGTAAGGTGGTGCCCCATGTTGTGCCTGGAAGGCAGATCAGTCTAATATACTCAATAAAGTAGGATTCAGGGTTGCATTATCTTCTCATTAACCTGCAAGGTACAAATGGGAGCATGTTACTTTGCATTTTTTCGTTTATAATAATATTAAAGAGAATATTTTGCCCTGTTGAGTGAAACTACAATTATGTCCACAAGATGGAGACATTGCCCCTTATAGGACTGCATGCTTCTAGTCACATTTATGGCGGCGCACCGATGAACATTAGTCAAAACTCTGTTTGGCAGCAACCCTAGAGTTTTAAATCCCACACATTTATAAATTGGCATTTCCTTTCTATTTTTCAACTTGACATTTTCTCACATATCACTAACCGCAAGCACAATCCCCTTAGGCTAATAATGATGGATTGGATGTGACAGTAATTTCCTTACAAATCTCTTTAAATATTTTTCGGGCCAAGTTATGTTCTGGAAGTGTGTCTTTCAAACACATACCCTGTACGTTTGGCAGTGACGTTTCTGGTTAAAATTCCAAAAGTACTGTTTGACAGGACTTTCAATCAGGATAAATTGATGGTTGTTGACAGATTGCTAATTATATCCAGGGGACTGTTTGACTTGCCCTACAAGAACTAGTTACTGTTATTTTAAAGGTGCTTAGTCTCAAATGAAATGATGACAACATTTCTAGGAGAAAAGAGGAACTTGATGACTTTGACTTTGGTCTGCTTGCATGGTGCATAATGAAAATAGGATATTAAAAACATATATGGATATAACTCGTAGCCTATCATAGATATTGTTGCAACATTACTGTTGTTATTAATTTAGAAGTGAAGCAGTTTTCTTGCAGGGTTAGTATATGTAGTTTCTTAGGCCTTAACAAAATATTGATCAAAATGGTAACAGATGAAACAACAGAGCCTAAAAACGATTTCCAAAGTGAAAAAAGACCCTGGACATTCCTTTGTAGACCTACAATTGAACTAGAACGTCTTTGTGCATTAGTAGAAAGGCTGTAACGAAGGTGCCAGATTTCGTCAACTTTTCTCCCCTCCCGCTTGCTGTTTTTCCTTCTAACCCCACTTCAGTAACAAGACATTGTATCCCGCAGGCAGCCAGACGGACATTTGATGCGTAGTCGCCGCTAGGGAAGAGTTGTTTGACATTCAGCTGCTCCCTACATTATCTGCTAATTGACAGGGCCTATCTGCCCTCTGGCGAGCTGGGATGACACGTGTGGGAAGGGCCGAGGTGAGGGGAGAATTGGGAACTGCCAATCACATGTAGATTATCAGAGCGAAATAGTGTTACAGAGCCTTAATCTGACCCGGCTGCTGCAGGTTTTGTGGGTTAATGGTGTTTTTACTCCAAACAGATGTAGTGACCCTGTTCTACAAAGCGATACATTTTACCTGGATTAAGTTCATTTTTTATAGCAACTGAAACGCTTGCGTGTTTATTCAGCTAAGACAACTTTTGGCCCTGTTTATACATAAACTTAAACATTAAAGCCTGGTTTCACAGACACGGTTTAGTTTAAACCAGGACTATGCCTTAGTTAGATTAAGATATTTATGTTGCTTTTATTAAAATACCTTAAAAGAATACATTACTGGTGTGCATCTTGACACAAAACAATGGCACTGATATATTTTAAGATATTTCTGGGCAAGTTAAATTCAGTTAAAACAGGTCACACATTCATTTTAGTCTGGGACTAGCCTTAAACCTTGTCTGTGAAACCGGGCCTATGGCATACTTTTTACACTCAATCGATTAAGTTTGTAGTCTAAAATATCCAACTGTGGATACATGCTTCAGAGGACTCATTTTTTCCCTTTGAAAGCAGTATGTTGTGGATATTTTTACATACGTTTTTTTTCTCCAAATTATAGCTTGATCAGGAAATATATTTTTTGTTCAGCGTTATTCCGTAAATAATTATTTTTTCTGTTTTCCTAACACATCACAGATCTCATATTACACGACACCGTTGTCTCCTTGGCAACCAGGTCCTTTTGATGAAAAATGTTGATGTACTTTACCAACACCTGTGGTTTATGTAAATTCTGATCTAAATTTTTCTAGTTTTTAAAAAATGTAATATTTTTGTTGTGGGTTTTTATATTTTAAGTATGAACATCTGCTTCTGGTGAAAAAAGATAAAAAGAAACAAAAATACTGTATGATTGAGGCATGGTGACCTTCATATAACAAAATGTAAAAGAAAAAGTGGAAATCTGTTTTAATAAAAATCCACCCATAGGACATAAATATGCCTGAATTTGAGGAAACACCTAGTTATGTCAAAACTGCCTGCTAAGATGTCCGGATGACTTCACTGAGAAAAACAAACCACTTTATGCCACTTCTTCCAAAAACTGGATACAGCCAGGCAGGCGTTGGAGGCAAAAATTTGAAATGTTGGTTTGAGTTCATACACTACCGGTCACAAGTTTTTGGACACTTGAATGAAATGTTTCTCATTGTCTTAAAAAGGTTTTCATCTTTTCGAAGGTGTATGCTTAAATGTCTGAAATTAATTATATGATTGTGCAAATGCAAACTACATTTAAACTATATACAGTATATATTTTTCATTATAAAAAATAAAATTGAATT
The DNA here is from genome assembly GCF_024868665.1 of Triplophysa rosa. Taxonomy (NCBI): domain Eukaryota; kingdom Metazoa; phylum Chordata; class Actinopteri; order Cypriniformes; family Nemacheilidae; genus Triplophysa; species Triplophysa rosa. The sequence continues at coordinate 46,496 of NW_026634564.1, forward strand.
TAATAAAAAATGACTTTGACTAAATAAGGAAAAAAGGGCAGTCAGTAAAAGCACAGAATAGATGGGAACTCCATTAATATTGTTTTAAAAGCATTTTGGGGTGAAACCCCAAGAAGCTGCTTGAGAAAATGGCAGGAGAACATTTCTGCAAATTTTGGCAAAATGTGACTACATTCAAGATGATAAATTGTGACTTTTTTTTAATGGAAACATAATCCTCATAGTTCCTATTGTGTTATTCTACAGTTTTTAAGAGCTAACTATTTTTCTAAAATGTAAAAAAATATGAATAGGCCTAAGTCAGTGAGTAAGTGTCCAAAAACTTTTGACTGGTAGTGTATATTGGGAAACATTTACCAATGCAGACAACATGTCTAAAACACCGTGCAGGTACTGAGTCCGTTTTTGGTTTGGGAGAAAAAAGTCAAATAGCCCTGTTTAAATTGTTTTTAGTAGCCAACCTAGACTTATGGCAACATACGAAAGGAACATGCAGCAATGTATGTTAAATATAAAAATAAAATGCAATAAAACAGGGCAATATAATTGTGGAAACACCAATTATGTAACTCCAACAGTCTGACAATCCATGTGTAAAACCAGGACCCTTCCCCTAAAAAGATCATAATGCAAAAATGTTGGTGAGGTTTAAAGGGTCTGGGATTCATGCAGCAGGTTAAATTATATATAACTGGAGGATTTAGTGAAAATTCTGTTCAGATCATTTCTGTCAGGCAGAGTTGAGTAGTTTGACAGCCTGTGCTAAGAAACTTCCTTAGTCTGGTTGTTTTGGCTGACACTGCATTCAGCTCAGAACTATTGAATGAGCTGCCATTTTTAGTGTTGTTTTTGGCAGCATGTTTTAATTTTAGTTTTAGTCTAGTCTTTGTGTCAAGCTGTCATTTTAGTTTTTATTAGTTTTAGTCACGTTCATACTCTTTTTAGTCTAGTCAAGTTTCAGTCGACTAAAAGTCTGAGCATTTTAGTCTTATTTTAGTCAGAATTATCCATGACTATTTTCGTCTAGTTTTAGTCGACGAAAACTGATGACATTTTAGTCTAGTTTTAGTCAATGAAAATTGTATTTTAGTCTATTTTTAGTAATGCAATTCTATTTAACCCAGTCAGTATGGTATAAGTACCTAGTAGTATAGACGAAACCAAAATTTTATTTTAGCCAAACCCATTTCAAACAAGGTTATCTTATTATATTATTGTTACCTTATAGACTCAAGAATACATTCATTCTAGACACGGAAGACGTCTGATTTGAATTTACAGCCATCGGTGTGGGTGGGAATCTCTAGGCCATGCGATTCGATTAAGATTCAGAGGGCTTAATTATACATTTAATTATAGTCATCGTCACATGACCAGCATTTACGTTGCGTCTCATCTCGTTTTCGTCACGTGATAAAGGTTCGTTGACGACCATATTTCGTCATAATTTTCGTTGACGAAAGCAACACTACTGCCATTCTGGACTGTCTGGAATAGAATATGACGGCTAGATTTGTTTTTGATTACTTAATATGTTTTTGTTATTTTTTATTTTTAAATAAAAAAATGAAAAATGACACTAATGTCTACTAATAACTACCTGGGACCTTTTTAAAACATATTTATCAGTGTTGTATTACATTTACTGTATATGGTTGTGTATGATTTCTAATGTATGGTGTAATATAATGTATTCGTTGATGGAGAGCTCTACATTGTAAGTGAAAGATGTATAACAAAAGAGACTAATTATGAACACAAAATTCAGAGGCAATAAGTTCTGAAACCTTTTCTGGAAAATCACAGTCTCTGTACCATCAGAATGAAAAAGTAATTTCCCTCAACCACCCAGGCGTAGCTGAACAATGAGACCAGGGGATTAAACAGTCATTGTCTCTTGGAGATAAGAACAAAGGAGGGGGAAAGGAAATATGGTTTGTTTAAACTTGCCACAATTTCATTTTGTGGATTTTTCTGACATGATTTCCATAAGGAGGGATTTTTTAAAGATACAATTTCTGCTGTTGCCATCAGACATCACGTCATCTTGTTTCTGGAGCACAGAATATTTTTCCCGTTTTGTGTCTGATTAAATCTTTATTGTGGATATATCTTCAAATTTGGAAACCACAGGGGAATGTTAGAAGTTGCTAATTTAAGTGTGTATGTGTTGCCTTTTCGAGTTCTTTAAAGGAAAGAAGAAAGCAGAGAAAAGTATAATATTTTCTTGGTTCTAGTCTGTCAGGATGGCAGAATTTTATCCACAGAATGAGGAAACATGCATCCCTCTGATGTCCCTCTGGAATGTTACATTCAAGAAAAAATGCCTTTGGTCAATGTCCTGTGGAGTCTAAATAACAGTTTAGCTTTTTTTATTTGGAATGAATGGAGTTTTAGGGCACAGTGTAGGGGAACCTGAGGCACACCTGAAATTAACTATATTATTGTTTTAATACTTTTTAAATAAAACCTTTTTGTGACGGTTTACTAAACAAATGTGTTGTTCAGGGGGTTTTTTTTCTCAAGAAATTAACTCTAAAAATGAGTTAAACCAGTATTGTAAATGCATTGAAATTTGAAAATGTAGATGTCTGAATAAATAACAGATAAACACAAAATAACTGTGGCATGCTGGGAGAAATTAAAAGTATAGCCACTACTTAAGACAATGGATGTGTACATAACATGGCCAAGATGCAAATGTTTTGGGGCATATGTAACCGGTGGCTCGCGTATGCCCAGCGACACCAGTTATTAGAGACTCGGTCTACTTTGCGTTGTGTTGTGGGAAACAGACACGGGACAGCAGGCATCAGTTCACTGGATCGTTTAATCTGATCGACAAAGAAACATACAAACAGCCTCTCAGATTAAAAGGCCCTTATTGTGCTTCTATAAAACAAATGTGTTGTACATGCGTCACCATATGCTCACTTCCACATTTAAGAGAAATATAACTCAAAAAGTGCAAAATGACAACAATCATCACACATACACGTAGAATAACATTATTCACAAGTTTGGGTGAAGATATATAGATATAAAAGTAATAATTAAAGTAAGGATTAAATAGGATTATCAGACAACCAAAAATAAACCTACCTCTCCCTGAATCACATTACAAAAGGGAAGAGGAGGGTGTCGGTACACGATCCGGGATGCCTGCACGATCCGTTCACGCATGCGCATAATGACGTAGTAGACAATTCTGTTTAGCGACGACACTGCACGATCCGGGATGCCTGCACGATCCGTTCACGCATGCGCATAATGACGTAGTAGACAATTCTGTTTAGCGACGACACTGCACGATCTGTTCCACGCTTGAGCACCTTTGTACCGCGACTTTCACTACTGTCCACCTCTGGTCTCATGTCACTTCTGTGTGCACACTATGCGTTGAAATACTCTGTAACGTTTCCCCAGACTTGTTTGTAGTTCTTTCTTCATGTAAGTGCAGATAGTCTAGGCAGAAATGCATATTATGTTCCTTATTGTGTTCTGTAACCACCATTGAAGGGATTATTCCTCATTTAGATTATATAGATAGATATATTAGCCTATATATAGACCCATACTAATACAAAACGAGTCGATTTAAAGTGAACTAATATTAGCAGCTTTTAATAAAAACCGTCTTTGACAATACTACTGACCTCAGATCGAAACACGGCAAGTTAAGTAGGCCTAATGCCATGCAGCAATGAATCGCAAAGGGGAGTATGGAGGAAACTGAAGGTTTGCAGTGACAGACTCTCAAGACTCAGACTTTATTCCACATGTAACCAAAATCGTGTATGTTCATGTAACAACTCCTTTATTATTTTGGATTGGCAACCACGTAAACACATTGTAATGCATAGCGTAAGCTACATTTTAAAACATCAAAATAGACCCGCCGTGAACTGTTAAATGAAAAACACGACGTAGCCTACAAAAATATGCCGCCAGTTGTGCCGTCTGGCCGTCAAGCGTTTCATCGCATGCTTGATACCAATAGTGTAGGGAAACCGTGAAGTTGTTTACTACGTCATTATGCGCATGCGCAGAACGGATCGTGCAGGCATCCCGGATCGTGTACCGACAGAGGGGACAGAACAGGAAGTTAAGTCACCTAGCGATCATACCACATTTAAAGGGGAAGCACACATTGAGATCAGGTATCCACAAAACGTACAAATGAACACTATTGGGTGAATTAATGAACAATTTTGGGTGAATTATAAAAATATTTAGTAGTACACTTTGTATACCTGTTACATTCACCTCACAGAATTTACACAAAATTTCCAGAGTATAACAACAAAAAAACAGGTCATGAGAATCACTCGGTCATACACTCCAGAAAAAAACAGTGAAGACCAACACAGACAGCTACCCAATCAAGGGATACAAATATGAAAGAAGTTGGCCAAACCTCTACACATATGTTGTAAATATACGCAAAGTGCCCATTACACTTTGAAAAACTCAGACCATTTACATAACCATAATATACATATAGAAACTTCAGCACTTAATATTTAAATGTACAATCCAATACACATGCTTACACATGAATAACAGGGGATACAGACTCCACACCAAGTAAGGTTTCAAGTTGAACCATTGACTCTATTAGCCTACGAACAGGATTAATTACTCTACCAAGCCTGGTAATGTAACGATTGTCAGGGTTATTGTTAACCACAGGAGCATGTGCACTCGTAGGAACAGCAGATGAAAAAGCACTTGTTACAGTGTAAGAATCAACAACAGGTAAATCAGCTTGTGCCTCAGAAACCATGAGAGAAGAATGGGACGAGACCCAAGAAGCAGTACGATCATCACACACTGCTATGTGAGAAATGATAGACAGAGATTCTTCATGTGACAAATCATCAGTGACATGCATTGCTGACTCTGCAACAGCGCATACAGATGGAGAAGGTGTGGGACAAGGACCATCACCAACACTTTCATCAACAGAAAACTCAAACTCTGTTGTGGGCAAAGGGAGAAAGTTAACTGGCAACAAGAAATTTCGATGTACCACTTTTTCATGACCAGTTCTGTCACGAATACTGTATATGTGCAGGGAAGGTTCAGAAGCAACAACAGAATACATGGTGGGCACCCATTTATCGGCAAGATTCCGATTACCAAGACAGCCTTTGTTGGCGATGAGAACTTGATCACCCACTGAGAGAGGTAATCCCTTGACTCTCTTGTTGTACTGAGCAGACTGATGTGTCTGTTCTGCAGTAGAGTTCCTTTGAGCCAGCACCATAGCAGATTGTAGATCACTGACGAGAGATTGAACATAGTCATTGTAATCACAAATCGACTCATCACGAAACACACTGTGAAACATCAGGTCAACAGGTAATCTCAGCAACCTCCCAAACATCAGGTAAAAAGGGGCAAATCCAGTTGTTTCATGGGCAGTGCAGTTATACACGAAAGTCATGGTTTGAATTAACTGTGTCCACTTTTGCTTAGACCCGGGTGGAAGCGATCTCAGCATGTTACCCAATGTTCTGTTGAACCTTTCGGTTCCACCATTCCCCATGGGGTGGTACGGGGAAGTCCGTGACTTGTCGATGCCGGCAATATCAAGGAGTTCTGTAATCAGCTCGCTCTCAAAAGATGCTCCCTGATCCGAATGGATACGTTGGGGGAAGCCATAAACACAGAAGAGGCCATCCCAGAGTTTCCTAGCAACACTCTTAGCAGATTGGTTTTGACACGGAAAAGCGTGAGCTAGCTTGGTGAAATGATCCGTGATTACCAAGACATCCACAGATTTATTGTTCCTATCCTCAGCAGACCAGAAATCAATACAAACAAGCTCCAATGGTGCAGTGGTCTTGATGCTCTCCAAGGGTGCTCTTGCTGCTGGCTCTGGAGTTTTACTCAGGACACAACGGGTACAAGTTCTAACGTAATCACGTACATCACGTTCCATCCCAGGCCAAAAGAACCTCTGGCGGACTAACGACAGAGTACGTGGCTGACCTTGGTGACCGGCCAAATCATGAACACCAGAGAGAGCTAGCGGTCTCAGGGAAACAGGCAAGACGAACTGAAACTTCTTATGCTTTGTTAGTGGATCTTTGATGGTCCTATACAGAATGCCATTTGGCAAAGAGAGTTTGTCCCACTGCTTCAAGATCCTCAAAACATGCAAATCCTCATTCGCACGCTCGCGCCGGGAAGGTCTGTGCTTCCTGCTGACATAGAAAGACACCCTTGAAATAACTGCATCGTCGTGCTGCTGACACTGTAATTCGGACAATGAGAAGGCATGGAAGACATCTTGACAGGCAGGAATCAAAGAACTCATGTGATCAGCCAGGGATGTAGCTCTGGAAACGGCTCCTATATCCCAATCCTCACAGGATGACAAGATAGACGACACATCCTCGGCAGTCATGGAAACATCCATCTCAGAGTTTTGATCGAATTCACAGTCAAGTGTCTGCGGAAGACACGTCAGACGGAATGTCCTCTGTACAGAGGTACATGCTTCAGCAGTTCAGAGTAAGACTCGGACAGAAGTCGCTGACTCACTGGCTTGACGAACGGGTCACGACTGAGTGCATCCGCTACAACATTCAATCTGCCAGGGACGTACTTGATCTGAAAGTTGTATGGGGCAAGTTTTGAAACCCAGCGCTGTTCACACGCGTCTAATTTAGGTTTTGTCATGATGTGTGTGAGTGGATTATTATCAGTCCATACAGTAAACTCATGGCCTTTAAGCCAATGGCAAAACTTGTCACATACGGACCATTTCAGGGCCAAGAACTCCAGTCTGTGTGCAGGGTAATTGGCTTGGCTGTGGCTCAAAGACTTGCTGGCGAATGCTATAGGACGTGCTTTATCCTCGCCAAATGGGAACTTGAGAAAGCACTGCGCCAAGGCCGTCTAACGATGCGTCGGTGCAGAGAATAAAAGGACGTTCAAAATCAGGGTGGGCTAACACCACACTCTCGACAAGAGCTCTTTTCAACTCCTCAAAGGCGACATCACAGGCAGGGGTCCAGTCTTGGGGAGACAACTCCCGGAAAGTGCCAGTTCTATTACGACTACTTGTGCCTTTTGCCAAACGTTTTTGACCAGCCGTCAAATTGAACAGCGGCTTTGCAATTCGAGAGCAGCCAGGGATGAAGGTCTGGTAGTAAAGAACCATGCCCAAGAATGATCTTATTTTCTTTGGTAAAGGTGTGAGGCCATCCTCTTTCATTAGATCCTTCTTCTGAAAGGCAGAAATGACAGCGACCTTGTTTTCATCCACGGAAACTCCAGAACCGCTGATCACATGGCCCAAAAATTTGATGGAGCGCCTGAGAAAGTGACACTTTTTTGGAGCCAACTTCAAATTACTAGCTCTCAACCGTGCGAACACCACTTCCAAGCGTGTCAATGCTTCTTGTTCAGAACGGGCGAAAATCAGCAAATCGTCAAGATAGCAAAGGAGGCTGGAAAAGTTCAGATCCCCAAATACGCTGAGCATCATGCGCATAAAGGATGCAGGACTATTGCACAGGCCCTGCAGGAGACGGTTATATTCATACAAGCCCATGGGCGTTGTGAATGCAGTGTAATGCCGATCGGACACATGGAGTGGGACGTTGTAAAATCCTGACGTTAAGTCCACAGAGCTGAATAGAAGATTGCCACCAAGAGCAGCCAGGCAATCCGCCTGATGGGGCAAGGGATGAGCATCCTTGACAGTCTTCGCATTAAGCCAACGAAAATCTGTACAGACTCTTAGTGATCCATCCTTCTTCCAAACCATTACCAAAGGAGATGCATACTCGCTGGCTGACTTGCTAATAATGTCTTTTTCTTCCATGTCAGAAAGAACCTCTCTCAACTTTTGGTAGTGGGCAGGAGGGATTCGGCGATAGGGCAGACGGAATGGACGCTCATCGCACAAATGAATTCTGTGTACAAAGTCTTTTGCTTCTCCACAATCAAGTCGGTCTTTGGAGAAAACATCATGATAGGACACAATAAGGCTTGCCAACTCCTCCTTCCATGACTTGGAGACTTAACACGCTTCAATATCAATGTCCCCCAAACCATACTCGTGCAGTAACCGCACAGAGTCAACAGAAGGAATGGGCTTTGGGAAAGCTGCGACAGGAACATAATGAGGTCTGCACATGCCTTGCGTGACAGTAACATCCTCCACTGCCAAACAAGGGGACACATCAGCCAGCTTAGCGTTACGACGAAGAGTTATTGGAGACTGTGTGGGGTTCAGAATCTTCATCGGCAGCCATTGATCCCCCCACAAAGGAGTCACTACACGTCCAACAAGAACATGACCGGATGCCGAACGAGAAGTAGTGGGTTCAACGATGACTGTGCTTCCTGGAGAAATTTTAGTGTCAGCAGGTAGTTTTCCCCAGACCAGGTGCTCACATCTGGGAAGCAAAGTAACTGCTTGACAAAGTTTCACTGTCCCAAGTTTAGCAGGCTGGTGAGGACCAGACCAACGAGAAATACAGCTCAAAAGTTCAAGAAACTCTTCGCATTCAGGGTTGCTGTTTTGGCACGAAATAACTTCCCAGTACTTCTTTTCGGCTTTCATCTTCTGGAGCACGCATTTGATAACATTACTGCCAATAATGAATTCGTCTTTCTGTCCAGGCACTACTAAGGTAGGAACGATGAACTTGAACCCATAGACTTCGATTTCCAGGTCATATGTGCACTTAGGCTGAATAGTAAGACCACCACAGCCCACCAGGACTACGTTACCAGGAATCATTGAGGGATGCGAAAGAACTCCGTCGGCATGCAACTTTGACTCACCTTCTGTACTCAGGGTGCAAGCCATACTGCCAGAATCAAGCAAACCATTCAGTACGGACTGGCCACTGACAGTTACAGGAGCGTAAAACAGTCCACTAGCTCCATCAATTTTCTGAGATCCCACATACAGCACTGTTTTGTCGGTTGGCAACAATTTACAACTATTTACAAATATCTCGAGCGGGTCTGACTCGTCTTTTGGGGTAAGTACGCCACTGCCCATGCTATCCCCCTCCACACATGGGCTACTTAGTTTAACTGAGTGGCAGGAGAATGTGGCTCAAAGCTTCTTGTTTTGGGACAATCATTCTTAAAGTGTCCGGTTTTGAAGCAGTTACGGCAAAGCCTCTGGCGCATACAATGTGTATGTGTAGTGTGCTCTGTAGATCGACATACCTTACATACAGGGCTCGAACTAGGCTTGGAATCTGAGGTTCTGACATGACATCCAGGATTGGACGAGGACAATGAGGCAGTGCAGAGAGATAAAACTTTATCCATCATGCTGACTAATGGCTGCATACTGTCATTAGGCATAAACGGGGCAGCTTTGGGGTTGAGCTGACTATTTGAACATGGTAGCTGATCTGATGAGCGTCCAGACTGTTTGGGAGAACTGGATAGTGGATCGTCACAGAGAGTCACAGCGTTCTGATGGCAGGTGGACGCAGGTGAGTAACGTTGGGTTCTATTAGAAGTTCTTTTCAGGTTCCTGCGGTGACAATCCAGTCGCTCTTGAACCTCGGCGGCACTCCACTGTTCAGCAGGCTTAAACTGAAAAGACAAAGCAAGGCCAGGATCTGGACAGTGAGAGACAAACATCATAACAGCTTCAGCTGCAGGATCCTCAACACACTTTTTGTGCCTACGTAAACACTCATCAGCCACATCGATCGCCTTATTCAGCCGTATCCAGTAGTCCATGGGACTCTCGTCTGCTTTAGGGAGAGTGTTGTAAAAGTCAGCCATGGGCATGTTCAAGTAGGTCAACTCACTGAAATTGCGCTTCAGTATGTCAAACACTGTGGTGGGGAGCACTGCAGCAGTCAACCCTGGGAAGCAGCGCAAGGACACTTTGACTACATCCCTTGCTTTTCCGGCCAATCTGCTCAAAATAAGATCATAAGCAATTTCATCAGTGCACTTCTTACTGTTCAAATAACTGTACATCATGTCTTCCCATTCGTGCACCGAAAATGAATCACTTTGATCACCTCTAAAGAATGGTGGAGGTGTAACATCATGTTGGACAATGACTTTCAATTCAGAAGCATCTACACGATCACTCGAATGCTGCACATCTGACTTGGACTGAACTCGTCTGGGTTGTTGTGTTAAATTGAGAATGGCCGAAATGCTCTCGCCAATTTTCTGTGCCAAATCAGAAATAATACTTCCTAGAGACTCAGGAGTAATAACATGGTCAGCATTCGAGCGGGCAAATGGTGTAGAACAAGCAGCTGGACCCACTGAGGTACCAATAGCCGAATCAGATTCATGTACATGGTCAGTGTCTAAATTAAAGAGAACCCTCCCCCTCCCAAAACAATGAGGTGAAGTTTCAAACATTTTGTCAGGACGACTAAAAACAGCCCCACTACCCCTGCCGACTGGGAACATGGCACTAGGTTGCTGCACAGAGCTGGATGTATCCTGACCAACAGTGTCGTCAAACATGACTTAGTTTGAATAGTAAACACAATAAGAAACGTAATAAGAAAATAAAAATAAAAACACAAATCACCAACTAGTTATGCAGAGAAAAAGAAAAAAAGAAATATGCACTTTTGCAGAAACACACATGTAATGAGTCAAAAGAGATCAGTGTGACGTTTCGGAGAAAGAAAGAAAAGAAAAAAAACGATCACAAAAATTCACCGTCATCAATGAGCGTACAGCGGCGCGAAGAACAGTTCAACACGCATACACGGCGAATAGTCTTTGATCAAACCGAAACAGTTTTCAACCATACCTCACAAAAGGCTTATTGTGCTTCTCTCCCTGAATCACATTACAAAAGGGAAGAAAAAAAGAGGAAACATACCTGATCGACAAAGAAACATACAAACAGCCTCTCAGATTAAAAGGCCCTTATTGTGCTTCTATAAAACAAATGTGTTGTACATGCGTCACCATATGCTCACTTCCACATTTAAGAGAAATATAACTCAAAAAGTGCAAAATGACAACAATCATCACACATACACGTAGAATAACATTATTCACAAGTTTGGGTGAAGATATATAGATATAAAAGTAATAATTAAAGTAAGGATTAAATAGGATTATCAGACAACCAAAAATAAACCTACCTCTCCCTGAATCACATTACAAAAGGGAAGAGGAGGAGACAGAACAGGAAGTTAAGTCACCTAGCGATCATACCACATTTAAAGGGGAAGCACACATTGAGATCAGGTATCCACAAAACGTACAAATGAACACTATTGGGTGAATTAATGAACAATTTTGGGTGAATTATAACAATATTTAGTAGTACACTTTGTATACCTGTTACACATAATCACCTTAGAAGGGTTCTGGCTTTACAGACACATTTCACGAGTAGAAATTATAAGTACTCTGACAAACAAGGGTGGAAGAGGCCAAAAAAGAGACGACCTGTCCACATATGTCCCATGACAAAACCCTGCAGAGAAGCCATGCATGATATGATGAGTTCTTCAAGTATTTGCTCACAAGCGTGCCTTAAGAAGTTTTCTTCCTTTTTTCCCTCCCTTTCTGCTCATTATTATTGAAGAAAGTAAAACAGGACCAAGGGGAAATACATAGGTAAGGAGAGGTAGTCTATCTACATTTCAGATTTTGAAAATTTCCCTAAAAATATTCTCTTAATGGATAGACTAGCCTCATTTGAACCGTGTCATATGCTATGCTTAACAGTGCTACAGCTACATAACACAGACCATGTCTTTGGAGTAATTCAACGTGTCATCTAGTCCTGTGCAGCCGGCTGATAGGGGGCAAAGAGCTAATGATTAATACCACGATATAATGGGCAGAAAAAAAACATGGCAAGTTCACTATGGAGGCGTCTTCTGTACCTGACCGATAGCAGCAGGGCACAGACAGATAAACAAGAAACCATCCCCCTCAAATCCACTTTCGGTAAGATGCGTGGAACAGGAGAGTTCATGCCAATAAATAAAGATGCTTTATTGCTTTGCTCTGATTGGCTACAGTAAATATAACAGCGTATCACCAGCTAACAGCACAACCACAGGTATTTTCAGAAATATTTGACAGGTCTAAAGACGAGACCCATTGGATTACAGGTTGTATAAATGTCATTACATCATCACACCTTAAGTTGGTGAAACTTTGTTTGAATAAAGTATAATAAATAGGACAAAGCTGAGGAGTGAAAGAGACGATTTGCCTTTTTGCTTTGTTGAACCGCTGTATCCTTTTATTTAATGCAAAACTTTTAGTTGTAGTATGTTAGTTCAGTCATAAATGAAAACTCTGTTTAAAATTAACCAAATTCTGCATGATTTTGTTCAGTGGCACACAAAAGGACTTGTTAGGCAGAATGTTACAGTGACATGTAACAGCAGAATGTAACAGTGAGTACTCGATGAGCTTGTGTTACTTTAAAAATAAATTGTCATTTTTGCTTTGTAAAGAGCACACCAACGTACATTTTTTAATAGATGTTTTTGTTTCCATGGGTGTCCTATACGTTACATATGTAAATAAATACCTGTATGCACAAGCAGAAAATGAAACAGCTCTGTGTCATGTTGAATCGTCTGAAAGCGTCTGCTAAATGACTAAATGTAAAAAAATGACTACATGAATCAGCCATTCATGTGAATACTTTTGAAGATCTTTGATATTTTCTCTAATGCAACACCAAAACGCTATGATTTAAAAAAATAAAAGGACAGCTACTATGCTGCTAATTTACAGGGATAGTGGAATGTAAGTGATAAGTATTAGCAGCTTGCCAACTACAAGAACAATACATTTGAATGTACACCTGCTTTGTTATGTCTACAAATTTGAGAAGTACATAAAGAAACAAGCACAAGTTCTCCAAAGCTTCATGTGGACATAATACACTCTGTGTATTATGCTGTGTGCAAACAATCATAATAATAGTCTGCGTTTATGCAATAACAGAAGAAGCACAGTGGGATTGTGAACATAAAATCATCAGGATGACCCTCATTAGTGCTGCCGTTTTTCTTTCCAATTGCCTCTGTGCATGAGGTCTGTGATCGCTTTGGTCATCCCTAATAAATAGCATTGCATTTCTCCATCTCGGAGCAATCCAAATTTAACAGAAACCTCAAGTACTAGTCCAATACGCTAGACATGTCCAGGATTTCCTCCCATTTATCGAAGGCTTGCAGTCTGGAGTGTTTTCACTGCTGCTTTCATATGTATTTGGAAGGACCTGATGGTAGTTATTGTAGATCCTCTGTCAGTGGGCTGCAGTTTCCATTACTCCAGTGGAAGAAGCAGTAAAGAGAGGCTGGTGTATAGACATGTGGTCCGCTGACTGATGAGAGGGGTGCTACTACAACTGAGCACTTTGATTTTGCTGTATGGAAATATAATTGACAACATCAGAGAAAGGTTGCGGTCGTAAGTTTACATGTGGCTTGCAGAATCTGGAAAATGTTTAGAATAAAAAGGAACATGCATTTTTTATAGTAGTCTGAATAAGCAATGTAAAATAAGTAATATTTTATTTAAAAAATGTTTTCGGAAAAAGAGAATTAGACAGAATAAGAGCCCAACATATATGGCGACTTCTTCATTTTTCAATATATTTTAAAAAGCACCCTAAGGTGATACCTCAAAAAGCTGGTAAATAAATACATTTCTGCAAATTACTTAAAATTCCTACTTTAAAGATACTAAAATATGTAAAAACCATTTTTGATTTGAGTTTTGATTTATTTATAAAGAATGTATGTACAATATATCTCTGAGACCTAAAAATGCTTTAGTTCTTTTCTGGTTTAATAAAAAAAAACAATATTGCAATGTTTTAATATCAACCCAGCAATTAAAAAAACAGAAAGTCAGTTACTTTGCTGTCTATGGGCGGGAGTCAGAAATCTCCCCAACCTTATCAAAACTATCTTAATTTGTGATGCGAAGATGCACGGATGTCCTAGGCTTGAGGAACATCTTGAGGGTGAGTAATTCATGGCAGAGTTCCCATGTAATAGAAGGAAATCTGATCATGAAAAGGTCTAATGGTCCAAATTTGCTTATATTTGTTTACACTCTCAAAAAATGCTAGGTTACTTTATTTATTTGCTTGGTCAAAAAAGACAAATCCAGACAATGTTTATATCTTGAAACAACCCAGCAAAGGTTAACAGTTGGATTCATCTCGAACCAACTGAGTTGAAAACAACCCAGCATTTTTTAGTAATGATCTAGAAATAATTTACACATTTATTTTTTTTACATTGTAGCTTATTATTGGTTTACATTTCATTTTACAGAAGAATTTGATATTTGCAGATTTCAATTAAATTAATATTTAAAATAAATTAATAAAAAGATTACTGTTCTCTCTGTATACAGTATTAACACAAATATGTAACTACCATAGATTTATTTCCCAGGGCCAAAAAAATAGCAAAACCTAGACTAAAAACTCTTTCATTCTGTTGAATGGAACTCTGGCAGACATTACAGTAGTACTGGTGAATTGTTTCAGATATTTGCCAGATAGAAGCATGACACCCTACATTCTGTCAAAATGCCTCATGTCTCTGGTTTACAAACCCTGCAAGGCTCAAGCAGATGTCTGTCAAAGTGACAGGGCCTGGCGCTAACAGCAACCGGATCATGAGTGACGCGGGTAAAAGCGGGCAATGGATGAGGCTTTACCCAGAGCCACAGCAACACCATGTCCAAGCGTTAACAGATGATGCACATTTCAGACATGCTAATTCAAGCAGTCAGTTCGGCCATGAAACCATTTCTTCCTGCTCTCTTTCGCTGCCCTGCCAATCAGACTGCCCAGGGCTTATCTTCAACATGAAGGATAGGGAAACAATACACAAAAATACCACAATAGAGGTCACAAGGGCTTGGGGTGAGAAGATACATGGGGTTACTGATTTGAGGGAGGAGAGTTTTGAAAGTGTGTTTAGTGTAAATTTACCCAAAAATTTTAGAAAGAAAAAATATAAGTATGTACGTACTTACGTATGTATACATTTATTTTGAATATATATATATATATATTATAACTTTGGTGATATATATATATATATACAAGTATCCTATGGAAAGGGAGAATTGGACAGAATATTATGTCTAAAGATCTGTTTTTCTCCTCAGACATTAAACAGCCGACTTCGGTCTTCTTTTCTTTTCCAGGATTTACCTGTCCGCCCCATACATGCTACCCAATTGCATAGCTAACATGCAACATCTTACATCATTGAAATTAATGGCATGATTTTTATGAAACTGAAAAAATAGACAAAGCTAAGAATGTATTGAGTTTCTCAGGTCACTTGCAGGTTGGTTGCAGTGACCTACTGAAATGTTTTTCTTTTCAAGCTTATTCTCCAATGTGGTGGAATGTTCTCCAAACATTCTCTTGGAGCTTAACAACGAAACATAATACATCATACAACAATTCTTTGTCCATGCTGCCTGAGCACATGATCACTACGGAAGCAAACATATAAAATAAATTCATCACTAAATCTATACATGCCTGTTAGACCATGGAATATTACAAAAAAATAAGCTTGACATAAAATAATTTGATTCTATAACTGTTAAATACACCGTGTAACACATACTACAGATGTGGAAACTGTGATGGCTTCATAATAAAATAAAATAGTTTAGGACCATAATAGTTGTGGCACCATTTCAAAGATTCCTTCAGAACTTTAAAGACATTTATGGCATGGGCTTTTAAGTTTGCTTAGCTGTCCACCACAGTGGTCCTTCCTTACTCAGGACAATATATTTAACAGGTGCCGTCTTGGAATATTAGTAAGTCACCCGAGTATCCGGATTTTCATCCAGTCTTCTAGTTATAAATACATACGAAACATTGTAGTATTTATTACTGTATAATTATATGAGGTAAACCTAATGGCATGGTATGAAATTTTTGTCAGAATGGCTTTAAAGCATTGAATGCACTTGGGAATTTTATGAGAATAAGTAGTGCACCTGGTTTAGTTTCTCTTTTTTTCTGTACTTCCTTTCTTTCTCTTGTGTACACACATAAAGAGAGCAAGTACAAGCTAATCACTGTCAGCTCATGAACATCTGGATTTGATCTGATCCAGCTTGCTGTCAGGTAAGCTCATTATGAACACTAAAACAAAGGAGATGAAAGCAAACATTTGTACAAATAAACCTGACTATTAATCATGCAGAAAACGTTGCTATAAAAATGTAAATGCGTATAGTCAGTACATTTTGTTACTTATTCTTGTTAGTTAACATCATCATGTCATCAACATGTTTAAATACTTAATTTACTAAGTAGGCCTCTGGGCTATTTAGAAATGAATAATTTCTACAGTATGTATACTAACAGTTTCAATTCAAACATTATACATTATATTCAATCCATTAGTGACATTGAGTGCATTATTAACTTAAAACAATAAATTATATTTTTTATAACATTTATTATTCTATCACAAAGCCCAGCACATTATTTGATGTCACACACTTGACATTCATTAATGTATGGTGGCTGATCACAATATCTTTCTGGTTAGTTCTCCATCTATAAAATATCATAATGCACAAATGTTTGTGTTGTATGTACTCAGCATGGCAAACACAAGGGGGTGCCCTTATCCTTTCTGTGAGTCCAGCGGGATCACGTGTGTTGAAGATAAACACACACAGACGGACGGTTCAAGACGGCGATGCTTCTGTGCAGCTGTCATGAGCAGTCTGAGCACTGTTCAGTCAACACACAACATTGATCAGCTATATGACAGCACACACCAGACACAATGTACAGAACAATAGATATGTCAGCTCTCGTGGTTCCATTTTGGATATATGCTGTATAGACTTTGACTATATCTTTCTTCCTTTCTTTCTGTCTTGTTCTTGGAAAACCACACTGAAAAGTATTATGGAAAAAATATGGAACAAAAAAGAGAGAAAGCAAAGTCTTGCTCTAGTGCTTTAACAGTTCAGTTCTCTGGCAGTACAGGATTTGATGTCTAATGCCAGTGATTTCCCCCCTTTGCGAATGAATTAGTGTCTGCCAGCGCTGGCCACATTTGTCATTTGAATTTATGCTAATGAGGGCTGAGGGGTCCTGGTGAAGCTGATAGGCCAGAGAAGCTGCCTCAGTCTTAGAGGCTTTACAAGGCATCCCCAGATGCACAGACTCCCTGACCTGTCATTCCAGGGGGGGCTTCTGGTGTCCTATGCTGATAAGGTAGCTAATTATCTCTGTCTGGAAGTGGATTTAGAGGCCACAAACTCTTTTTCTCTGTGTTCGGGTGCCAATATTGAAAGCAGAGCCCGTATATACCCTCACTTAACACGGACCTTACACTTAACACAAGGAAATAACACTCGTGATTCCTAACTGGCATAAAAGCTAAGTTGACCATCAGTCATTATTAATGTCATATTCATTATTAAAGGTGGAGTGTTTGATTTGGAAAGGCGCTAACTTTATCCTGCTGGCACGGAAATTATAATCCCACCCTCTATGCGATTCGCCGTCCAAAGCCACGCCTCTTCCAAACACATGAATGTATTTCGGAAATCCACGTAACGAATTACAAACTAATCCATTAAATTCTTCTCGAAGCATGTGCATACCTGTCCAAAAGAAAGAGAGCAACCATGGTATCGTGTAAAAACTGAACCGATGTTAATTCGAGTTTTTCTTCTTTCATGATCCAGATGTTTTTTCGTCACTGCTTTTTCAAAAACTGACTTTGTTTTGTAGATTTACTTGTTGTCGGTTCCACAGGAAAGTTTGATTGTTGCTGATTGTCCGCCATTCTCCCTACATTGACACAGCGGACATGAGCGCGCTGGTGACGTATGATGTCTGCGTGAACAGGGTGCACAGTGGTATGCAAAATATGTTGGCTGAAAATGTACACATGACCAGTCACAGCGTTCGGCCGGAACGTTTTGATTGGGTCAACGTTTTTTGGTTCTACTCCTTTCACAGACGAAATATAATTATAAAAATATTATTTGACCACTATACTTCTTGATTGCTATCAGGATGTAAAGAGATATCCAACCAACATGACAAAAAATGTTTCTGGACAGGATCACCCACCATGCCTTTAATGTGCAGCATCAATGTGACAACAGTTTTATGCTTGGTAGTTGAATGTTGATGTACGTTTGAGAAGGATTTTCTAAAAAAAATTTTTTATACAAATACAATTGCTCATTCAATTGTTGTTTATTCATTTTATTTTGTAGTGCATTAACTAACATTAAGTAACATTTAATTTAATTACCGTAAAAATGTATTAGAATATGTTAAAATGAACATTTACTGAGATTAAGAAATACTGTTGGAATAATATTTATTGTTAGTTCATGGTAACATAGGCTATAATAAACATAATAATAGAACCTAATTTTAAGTGCTATACCAATATTATTATACAATAGTTCTGGTCCTCGAATGTAACATTGCTGATATTTAGTATAAAAAATGTAGTATTCACTTTGAAAAGTCTGATATTGCTGACATTGGTAAAAGTTTGGAAAATTAAAAGCGGCCATGTCCCAACCTTTCTCATGGTAGATAATGGCTATGAGATATAAAATAAAATAGTTTTTTATGTTGGAAAGAACAAAATGTTCCATCAGACCTACGTATCTATATGTAATTCACAGCATGGATAATCATTTAGTCAACTTGGAGGAAACAATGTTTAGATAAGCTTGGCTCATGATGATATGTTTAATATATGTTCTACAATTTATTATTGAAATGTCTCAGTGAGAAATTTACAGATCTTCTGTAACTGTACAATGATTTACCCAGCACCTACCGCAGTATCAACGCCGACTACGCCCCTTGCACCAGCGCCTCTTCAAACACCTCCCCGTACACTTTCACCGGACTTTTAGTTATGGACTCCATTTCCCAGAACTCTGTGCACTCACTCATCATCACTGATTACAGTCACACCTGCATGCCATCATCCACACCACATAAAATCAGCACTCACCCATGCATGTTGGTCAGGTCTAGTTGTTTCATGGTTAAACGTTATGCTTACCTCAGACTACCCATGGATGTTATTAGTTCGTTGTTCCCGTGGATGTTTACCTGTTCTTAGTTTCGTGGATGTTTACCTGTTCGTTGTTCCCTGGATGTTTACCTGTTCGTTGTTCCCGTGGATGTTTCTCTGTTCATTGTTCCTTTGGATGTTCTTCTGTTACCCGTTTACCCTATAAAGTGGATTTAAGTTACCTTTGGTGTTCATCGTGTCTGTCAGCCGTGTGTGGTATTACACAACATGATGGCCACACCATATTCATCACCGGACTCCTTCACCATCCTAGAACCCTTCACTGACCCCTAATCGGACCTGGACGACTTCACCTCTCCAGAAAACCAGTTACTACAGCTCTGCCAGGACGGCATGTCTCTAGAGATGTATGCGGAGGACTTCTTCGAGGCGTGCTCGCTGATGAGTTGGAACGACCCCGAATATAACCATTTATTTTTGTTGGGGCTGGATGATGAGCTACTCGCCCTCATTATGCTTCCCGACGCAGATGAGTACCCCCTGGAGGACTTCATTAACCTAGTCCTCCAAGCTGCGTGGTGTGAATTCTGTGTCGGGGAGAGTGATGAGTGCGGGTATAGTAGTCATCCGGTCCCGGCCATAAATGGTGGGGTTGTTCCGGCCCACTCGGAATGCGCGCCTCTAGCCTCCGCAGTCCAGTGTTCTGAACCCCCCGGATCCCACCCCGAACCAGAGACCAGTCAGCCACCCCTCATCACAGAGCCCTCGTCTGACGTCATTGCAGACGGAGAGCCAGAAACCACAACGACACCGAAGCCGGCAAATGACACAGCGACTGAGCCAGCGTTCGTCCCCAGCTCCATGGTGCGTCTGACCAGGTGCGTGAGCCGGTAACATTGTCTGCCGCCGTGGGAGTTCTGGTGGACTTTGAGGGCTTCGAGGGAAGTCCCGTGCACACTCCCGACACTGAGGGTGAGCTGCAGATGACCTCTGAACTCCTAGACTGGACACATGAAACTGACTTTTGGCTGCTCCCTTCCCAGCTGGTCCTGCCCAGCCTGCCCACGTCCCCACTGGTCCCGCCCAGCCTGTCCGTGCTCCCGCTGGTCCCACCCAGCCTGTCCGTGCCCCCGCTGGTCCCGCCCAGCCTGCCCGTTCCCCCCGCTGGTCCCGCCCAGCCTGTCTGTGCCCCCGCTGGTCCCGCCCAGCCTGTCCGTGCCCCCGCTGGTCCCGCCCAGCCTGTCCGTGACCCCGCTGGTCCCGCCCAGCCTGTCCGTGACCCCGCTGGTCCCGCCCAGCCTGTCCGTGCCCCTGCTGGTCCCGCCCAGCCTGCCCGTGCCCCCGCTGGTCCCGCCCAGCCTGTCCGTGCCCTCGCTGATCCCGCCAAGCCCTTCCTCGACAGCCAACTCTCCCTCGCCAGTCCCCAAGCTCCCACCCTCCCTCCCTCTGCCTCTTCTGCCTTCATCTGCCAGCTGTCCAGCTCTGGAGGTGTTGACAGCTGGAAATCTCTCAGCTCACCCTCAGCATGTCAGTGCCGTTGGGTCGGTTGAGCCTCTGGATCTCCAGCCGTCAACTACACCTGAAGACCCCATGTCTCCTCCCCTGGCCTCCAAGACCCAGACTCCACCTCGGTCCTCCGACTCAACGGCTACACCTCGGCTCATACCTCCCTCATCGTCACCGTGGCCCGTCCTCCCTCTAGCTCCACCAGGCTCCCTCGTTCCGCTCGTCAACCATCCGCCGCCTCGTGGCACCTTTCCTCCAACAACGCTCTGTCTGTCTGCCCCTCTGCTCCCGTCAGGCTCCTCCTTCCCTCCTGATCCACCTACATCCTCACTCGCTCTGGCTCCGCTGCGGTCTGCCTTGGCCACGCCTTCTCCTCGGTCGCCTGAGCCATCGATTTTGCCTCAGCCCTCCGGACCGTCAGTGTAGCCCAGGCTCTCCGTCGGCGTGGCTCCAACCTGGACTCCTCCTTCATCGTCTCCGTCGCTCGTCCCCAGGGTTACATCTGTCTGCTCTCCACCATGGCTCCAACCTCCTTCGACACCTCCCTGGGACCTCCTCTTGGCAGGTCTCTGGGTCATCACCCTGCTCCTCCTGCACTGAACTCACCCCTGGATCCTCCCACTATTTTCAGCACCCCAGCCCTATGGACTACCCTCTGCCATCTTCCCTTTGGCTATGCCTCACCCACCTCCTGAACCTCCCGGTTGGTTCGTTGTGGCGCGTGCCTCTGGGAAGGGGGAGTACTGTAACACCCGCAGTATCAACGCCGACCACGCCCCTTGCTCGAGTGCCTCTTCAAACACCTCCCCGCACACTTTCCCCAAACTCTTAGTTATGGACTCCATTTCCCAGAACTCTGTGCACTCACTCAACATCACTGATTACAGTTACACCTGCACGCCATCATCCACACCACATATAATCAGCACTCACCCATGCATGTCGGTCAGGCCTTGATGTTTCATTGTTAAACGTTATGCTTACCTCTGACTACCCGTGGATGTTATTAGTTCGTTGTTCCTGTGGATGTTTATCTGTTCTTAGTTCCATGGATGTTTACCTGTTTGTTGTTCCCGTGGATGTTTCTCTGTTCAATGTTCCTTTGGATGTTCTTCTGTTACCCGTTTACCCTATAAAGTGGATTTAAGTTACCTTTGGTGTTCATCGTGTCTGTCAGCCGTGTGTGGTATTACACCTATCATACCAAGTGAGTGACTGCCATAATTTTATTTTATGTGGGCCACTGCCTTCCTCAAATGGTAATGCCGACTTTTGAAACAGTAGATTGGATAACAATGGACAGAATGATGCAAATTTTTTTGAAGTCATTTTTTAAACTTTTTTTACCGTATTGGATCCAGCATGTTACAGACGAAGGTTTATAAATAGAGATGAGAGTGTACGAAGATTAAGTTATACAGCCCCGCACATTTTCTTTGACTCTCTCACTTTCTCTCTGTGGTGCAAAAGTTAAAAGACTCTTTTAACATCTTGGCAACGATTTTTGCGCAGCTGAGCAATACACTTTCAGTCCTTCCATTTAGAGGGCCAGACATAAGCACTTTGCTGCTAGGCTGTCTCTGTAATTTCCAGACTCATTGCAGGGGAGAGGCTATCTATCCCACGTAATGCTTTGCGTGCTTCTTATTTTGACATGAACTTTGCTTCAAGTGGGAGTCAGATGGCTTAGACAAAGTATTTTTAGAAAGTCCAGTTGGCAACAGCAGCTTTTCACTGTACTTTCTCTTTTTGCAGTGAGTATCTTCCCTGGTAAGCGCTAGATAGCCTACTGGAATCTAGAACAAACACAATTTTTAAGGTTTGAGAGTAGTTATTAAATTGAAGAAAAAATATTGTGTGTATATCATACAACACTAGAACGGATGTTGAGCTATTTTTCCATTTTCTAAATTAGCATGGCATGGCAGTTAGCCATAATCTGACTACTAATGTAATATTTCTCTATTTACGGATATTCAAGTGTTTTTAACTTAAACTATTTTTTGAGAAACATTTGTATAATAAATGTTACATTATGTTGTGTATGTTTAACCACATTTCCTGATATATTTGGAAGGCTCTAAAATGAGTGACTTTCCTTTTGTGTCACAGCTCAGGATATCCACTAGTAAAGGGCTTGGTACTCAGTGTTTTTGTGGTACTGTCACCAGTCACAATAGTCATGACATACATGATTTATTAGTCACATAACATTTATGTCAAAAGTAATTGTCTCAAAAACATCTTGGGGGTCCTGCATCAACTGCAATTTAAATAAATTAGAATTTTAATAGCACACAGCGTGAGGGTCTTCGGATGTGCTTTTGATAACAGAAATTGCTGTTACAAATTACTTTAAACAAAAGTATGCAATGCTTGCCCCGCCTTCAGGATCTTCTGACTGGTCCACTGCTGTGGAACTGACATTGATGAGCTGCGCTGCGTGTAAAAGTTGAAATAAAAAATGTGGTACTCATGCACGTGACACTGCAAAAGATGCCAGATGCGTAACGGTCAAACACATCCATCTAATATAGAAATAAGCCCCATGAAGCAGTGGGTTACAGTGCCTTTTATAACGGCTAAGGGGCGATGTTAGGCACGAAGGGCTTATTGCTTTAATAAAACAGTTATACCATATGTGTAGCAAAGCCAAGAATCACAGTAGTATGTAGTAATTGTAATGTATTGTTACAGAGCAGGCCTACTGAGAGGACAGTCAGATCTCATTAACACTCCCAAACTGCCACTGTTGGCAACTGAGACTCTATATCCAACTCTGCACATACGCGTGCCACAGCACTAAACACACTTTGTCCCACGGGAAGCTCCTCATTCCGCTTCATGTAGCATTTTAATTGTTGGAAAAAAGGGGATAGAAATGAATAATTGTGCTTCCTCATATTGTTGTGCAGCTTCTGAAATCAGTGTTCTTAATCCCTTTTGGTAAAGAATAGAACATTGAAATAAGGAACATGACTGAGATAACACAGATTCCCTTTCTGTCGGGCACTCGACGTTGTGTCGAACCAACAGATTGGGGTTTGTCTTAAGAACCTATCATCTTCTGAGTATTTTGAAAAGGCCAATGAAAATTGGCGAATGAAATTTGCATGCCGGACTCTTCCCCAGATGTCCGGGTATAAGAGGGAAGCAGGCGTGCTCATTCATTCACCGTTTGTTCTTCAGAGCCTGTGCATCTGATGAGCGACACAGCGATCTTCAGTGATCAATATTCTGCTGGAATCTACGACGTGGTGCAGCGGACGGTCCCTTCCTGCAGTGACTCTCCCCTGGGCGTCTCGGCAGTTCCGGAGGTGTTCGAGCAAATTTCCTTTTCTAAAAGAGCAAATTTCTCCAGCGGGGCTTGTCCCGCTGTTCTCATGGCTGCAATACACTCATCGAGGAGGGGGACGGACACAATGCCTGCTTCCAGTACACTGGGGCAGACGTTGTGGACGCGTCCTGCCCACACTGCGGGCAGTAATGATTCAGACGTTGCATCACTCACCACCTCGTTTGCTCCCCGTTCCGTGGCGGCAGGACTACGGCCCTGCTGTCCGCTACGGCTAGCAGCGAGGGTGATATGAGGATTACTGTGAGCGATAATCCGCCAGCCGCTGGCTCACGGACCGTTCGCACCTCGTCTCGCTCGTCTGATCGTCCTCCAGGAGACGGTCCCACCGTCTTACTCCTCAATCATGTATTCGGACACGATGCGTGAAGATGAGGTCTTGCAGCATCGGGGGGTGACGTACTGCCATCTGACTCCGATGATTCTTTTGGCTCCCTCCCTCGGGGGGTTGAGCCCAGGAAGAAGCGGGCGTCGAAATGTCAGCCATGCTTTCCCGGGCCGCCGTGAGTGTTGGGGTGCAGTGCAAGCACTGCCTCTCCCAGCTCTCGCGGCTGGCTACATAACGCCTTGGGTCTGAGCCCGCCCCCAGTGCCGTGTTTACCGGAAGTGCATGAGGAACTTAGTAAGACCTGGAAACGCCCCCTTTCCGGCACGTTTCACGTCAAACAAAGTTCTGTCACCCTCTCTTCCCTTGAGGTTGAGACGGCTAGAGGATACGTTGATGTCCCCCAGGTGGAGTGTGCCGCCGCGGTGCACCCGTGCCCCTAGGCGGCGGCTACCTGGGGGGGGGGGCTCGACATCTCTGGTGTCGAGAGCTTACATTGCGGTGGACCAAGCTGTCTCCTCTCTCCACGCTATGGCTCCTGCCAGGCCAGGGCATTGAGAGAGCTCCACGGGGGTAAGACCGACCTAGTGCTTATGCAGGAACTCCGTGCCGCCACCGACCTCGCTCTACGGGCGACCAAGGTGACCACGCGGGCCCTCGGTCGGACGATGTTCACACTTATGGTCCATGAGAAACTCCTCTGGCCGAACCTTGCGCAGATGAGTAAGCCGAGAAGGTCCGCTTTCTCGATGTACCCATCTCGCAAGGTGGGGGCTGGTTGGTGTTACTGTCGAGCCGCAGATCTCGACAGTAAAGAAGCAGTCCTCCCGTGCCGCGACTCGGCTGCCTCGGCCGTCGAGCCCCGTGCACCGTCTGCTTCCCAGCAGCCCTGGTCCTCTTCAAAGCCCTCCAGTTCTGGCGCCCCCCCCCCACTCAGGCGGCCTCATGGAGGAGACAGCGAAGAGGAGACCATCACCCCATCAGCAGCGGCGGAAGTCGCCCTCATGGGAAGACCTCAGGGAGATTGAAGCTACCATTGGGCCCAACCCCAGCAACATCGCTGGGAAATCGGATAGGGACGGATCCTGCCCCGTCTCACCATCTGCTGGCCCCCTCCGGGGGGCTAGCGCCCACTTACTCTCAAAAGAGAGTCTCCTCTCTCTCTGGGTTATCACAGCTGCTCCCACCCTCTGCACGAGGGTGGATGGCAACTTGACGTTGCGTCACGGCGAAGCGCAATGTCTAGTATAAACACCAGCCCTGAGCACTCTCAGTCAGACAGTGCGTTGAGCTGCGTAGTCGCCAGGCAGGAAAAACAGCAGAGCCGATCTCCTCCCCGGGGGACCTCCCCCGGCAAGGAATCCGTACTGCTAGCCATTGAACCACCCCCTGGGGGAGACGATGAAGAAGATCGAACCTTTAGTCCCCCTGTCACAGTTCTGGGAGCCTGCAGGTTCCCAGACTGTCAGGCTGACTAGTGAAGACGATCCAGTAGCCCAAGTTCAGGGCATCGTATTTACCTCGGACAGAGGCTAGGATGCTCCCGTACTTTGGGCCGAGGTCGCCACCCTTCTAGCAAAGGGAGCGATCGAGCCCGTCCACCAGCCGAGATGTTCAACGGGTGTTGCAGCCCGTACTTCATTGTCCCTAAGAAAGGCAGGCAGCTGCGCCCTATCTTGGATCTGTGTCTTCTGAACAGGTACCTTCACAAGCTGCCTTTCAGAGTGATCACGCAGATGCGCATCCTGACGTCCGTCGGGTGTCAGGACTGGTTCATGGCAATCGACCTGAAGGACGCGTACTTTCATGTCTCGATCCTCCCTCGACATTGGCCATTCCCACGATTCGCATTCGAGGGACAGGCACCTAGATCGGTTGGGGCTACAGGTCAACTGAGAAGAGCAAGCTCTCCCCGGTGCAGAGCATCCTCTTTCTCGGTATGGAACTCGACTCTGTCCTCATGAGCGGCCCTGCTCACCCCCCGCCCGTCGGGGGGCGTGAGACCTGCGACGAGGAAGCCCGCGCCCATGCGGCCCTCCCGGAGGCAGTGCGACTGACTACAGAGAGCGCCCGATCAGTGTTGAACTGCCTGAAGCTCTCAGGCAGTCAGCGGTCCCCCTGAAACAATTTCAGAGGTTCCTGAGATACATGGCATCCTCGACAGGGGTGGTCCCCCTCGGGTCGATGCACATACGACCGCTCCAACACTGGCTACAGAGTCAGGTTCCTTGGAGAGCATGGCACACCGGCAGCAGGTGTAGGGTCATCACGCTTTTCTGCCGACGCACCCCAACCCCTTGGTCTCCCATGACCTTCTTGCAGACAAGGGTCCCCCTAGGGCAGGGACAGGCACGTTGTGGTGCGACGGTTGCCTCCCTGCAGGGTTGGGGTGCCGTGTGCAATGGGCATGCAGTGTCAGGCGGTGGGCGGGCCCCCGCCTGCGTTGGCATATCAACTGCCTAGAGTTGTTGGCTGTGCTACTTGCACTGCGGAGGCTACTACCTCTTGTGCATGGACAAGCACATGCTGGTCCGGTCAGGACAGCACAACTGCCGTAGCATATATCTATCGCGCTCACGGCAGCTAACACGACTCACCCGACGCCTCTTTCTTTGGAGTCAGCAGGTGATCAGCTCCCTGCAAGCCACACACATCCCAGGCGTCCTGAACCAGACAGCCGTTGTGCTCTCTCATTAGTTGACGCCTCGCGGAGAGTGGCGACTCCATCCCCGCGCAGTCCGGCTCATGTGGGAGCAGTTCGGCCAGGCACAGGTGGTCCTGTTTGCCTCCCCGGACTCCACCCATTGTCCGCTTGGTACTTCCTGACCGAGGCACCCCTCGGCACGGATGCCCTTGCGCACAGCTGGCCGCGGGACAAGCGGAAGTACGCTTCCCCCCAGTGAGCCTCATTGCACAGGTCCTGTGCAAGGCCAGGGAAGAGGAGCATCAAGTGGTACTAGTTACGCCACATTGGCCTAACCAGGACTTGGTTCTCGGAGCTAAGGCTCTGACAACAACTCCCCCCCTGGCCGCTCCCCCTGGTGAAGATCCTGCTTCCCCAGGAGAAGGGGAACGTTATGGCATCCCAGGCAGAACCTGGACTCCATGTCTGGACGGGACGAGGAGATCCTGAGTGACCCACCCCCGGTCTGGTTGGGACATCACTCAGGCTAGGGCCTCGGCCACTGGGCGGCTATATGCCCATAGGTGGCGCCCCTTCTCGTCCTGGTGCTCTTCTCGGCGAGAAGACCCGCGGAGTTGCTCGATCGGGAACGAGCTGTCCCTTCCTCAAGAGAGACTGGGGAGTAACCTCTCCCCCTCCACACTGGGAGTGTATGTAGCCGCTATGGCCGCTCATCATGACTCAGTTGCTGGGTAGCCTCTGGGATGGCATGACCTGGTCATTAGGTTCCTAAGGGGCGCGAGAAGGCGACCACCTTATCCGCGCTCCGTACCCTCTTGCGACCTAGGTGGCGGGCCTCAAGAGGCCCCGCCCCCTTCGAGCCTCTCGGAGCTGCCGCTCTTTCTCACTCTCGATAAAGACGGCTCTCCTGATGGCGCTCACCTCCAAGAGGGTAGGGGACCTGCAAGCACCCTGTGTGTCCACAGATTGCCTAGAACTCGGGCCGGGGATTCTCACGTTATCTTGAGACCCTGCCCCGGCTACGTACCCAAAGTTCCCACCACTCTCCCGAGAGACCAGGTGGTGAACCTGCAGGAGGTCAGCAGAAGGGAGGGCTGTCTCCAAATAGAGGCTGGTGCACTGGATCGTGGATGCCGTCATTATGGCATACCGATCTCAATTCGCCCCTGCCCATTGGGAGTGAGGCACACTCCTCATGGGCACTGGCTCAGGGCGCCTCTCTAGCAGACATCTGCAGAACTGCGGGTTGGGCTATGCCCAACAACTCCATGAGGTTCTAATACCTACGCGCAGAACCAGTGTCAGCCCGCATCCTGCAGGGCAATGTGTAGGACCGGCAGCCGGTAGGGCGTACACCTGTGAAAGCCCTTCCCCCTTCCTCTAGGGGGATCAGCGGCTATTACGCCTCCCCTCTTTCCCCCACTGGGTAAAGAACAGGCATTTTATCCATCACTAGCACCTTCCTCAGGGCAGGCTGGGCAGAGCAGCCCTGCCCCCTTAGGCCGGGGAACAGTCTCCCACATAGCTCTAACCGGACCTAGTGCTCCAGACGTGGTAACCCCCCCTCCGTGGGCTGTTCCGTCTGATGAATCCTCATGAATGGTTCCCACCTCGGCAACCCATGACCTCCCTAGGTGGACTACCACCTTGCGATTAACTCCTGCAAGTCCGCACATTCTCCCATGAGTTCTCCCCTCATGGTGAGACCATGTGGTGTCTCCACTAATTCCTCCCTATGGTAGGTAGTGGTCTCTGCAGCGTTTTAATGCTTACCCAGTGGCCCTTACGGAGCCGGGCGGCTTCTCGCTGGTTAGAGAAGTAAGGCCGGTGGCAGGGGCTTCCCATCTTTTCTCAAAAGCTCTGGGACCCCCTACCTCTCCACTGGACGGTCACGATTTCGCGTTAGCGCCTACGTCTGACTCGCCCAGGCCAGTCAACGTCGCTCCGCTAGAGATTGTGACGTGGCTCAGCGCTGTGGCGTCTTCCATAGGAACCCCAATCTGTCAGTTCGACACAACGTCGAGAGACCGACAGAAAGGGAACGTCTTGGTTACGGATGTAACCTCAGTTCCCTGATGGAGGGAACGAGACGTTGTGTCCTTTATGCCACAACACTGGCCGCCAGCCGCAGCGGTCGGGGGGATGCTCTCAGGCTCCTCAGACCAAACGGTGAATGAATGAGCACGCCGGCTTCCCTCTTATACCCGGACATCCGGGGAGGAGTCCGGCATGCAAGTTTCATTCGCCAATTTTCATTGGCCTTTTCAAAATACTCAGAAGATGATAGGTTCTGAAGACGAACCCCAATCTGTCGGTTCGACACAACGTGTTGTTCCCTCCATCAGGGAACTGAGGTTACATCTGTAACCAAGACGATTATCTGAGCCATTCTATAAATTTAGTACAGTATCATAGGTGTGTTATTTTGCTTTCTCCTCAACATGTAAAATAAAATAAACTTTGAGTCAAAGTAACCCCGTTTTTATCATACGAAATATTGAAATTTACTGACCCTACAGTCAAACCTCCCACTCTAAAAAAATAAATTCAGGTGTAATCATATCTGTATTTGATGTAGAAGGATATTTAATTTACATACAGAATGCTGTTTCTTCATCAGTGTGTTCTCAGTACCATGCTGTCTTCAGCTTTTTGGCTCAAATTCATGCCACCTACTCAAAGAGACAGGAAAAGAGATGAAGGCTGTTGCTAATGTAATTTTGAAAGGATTATCGATATTTTTGGTGTCTGTGGCGGGTGGGTACATTGTCAACAGTTGGTAGTTCAACAGTTCAGCAGTTCTACCTTCCTGCTTAGTTGTCACAAGAGCGAGTCGTACACACATTATGTGCTTGTCAAGATAAATAGCTGCCGTCAGCCAAACGTGGAGTTAGACAAACACTTGTGTAATCGTATCTGTTAAAGACAGCATTAAAGAGAACATAAACCTTAGCTGGAGAACTGCCTAGCATCAACTAATTCCTCGTCGCTTTGTTTGCGTTCATTCAACTTGAGGACCATCTAAAACTCAAATCCTGATGGGCATGTCACTTTCTGAGAGATGACTAAAACTATTTCAAAACACTGACACACTTTCTACTGACAGCTAGAAAAATAACTGTCAACTTAAGTCACTCATAATTATCAAAGCTACTATGATGCATTAAATTGTGTGGGCCACCTGTTTAATCAGGCACTTGCTTAAGCATTTTTCATTTACAGTTTGCTGTGCTGCATTTTCCCTTTTAATTTTTGACAAGGTTTTACCGACAAAATGGTCAGTAAACTTGTCAGTAGCATAAAACTTCACAATGCCAGGCTAGATATTGGTAACCATTTCTTTTCTATTTTATTCCGTACTCTGTTCAAGACTTTTTGTTTGATTGAAGTTGTCTATGGCAAAATGATTTTCATCTGTTACAAATTAACTTTTATATACAGTAAATCATGTCACAACTTGACACAGATTAACCCTATAAGCTATATTGAAACTGCACAGACTGAGAATTTGTCTTTACCAGCCTAAAACAGACAAAAAGTGAAATGAAAATCTGCGGATGTGGTTTCGCTCCCATTTGGTTACGGAAAACCTAAAGGCATGTCATTGGGTAACGCCCAAAGACTAACCGTGAGCTTGTTAAAAGAGAGGACAGAAGTCAAAGCGGTTTTCCTGTACACACAGATCTTGAATGTGGATGGAGGCTTGTGGCCATGACCTCTCACTTTAGGGAGCTCCAGTTCCAACTTGTGATGTGATCTCTACACATTGATGACTCACAGAGCCCCCCAAAAATAACCAGGAGTAATAAATGTAGAAATAAGTGGTCAGTATGGTGATATATGTGTTTTAATACTGTATTATGTATGTTCTTCTAGTAAAAGGAAAATTAAAGAGAGACCAGGATGCTCGAAAAGCATAAAATAATCTACCAAAGAGATCTGTTTTTTTTATAAATTTAACAAGCAAATATTTCCAAGTGGTTGCAAAAATATTAAGATTTCAGCTCAATTCTAATTTCATAAAATATAATAAAGCAGTAAACCATTAGTTTGTTACAGTGCCATTAATACACTCTTAAATAAAGGTTCTGCACAATGCACCATTTTTGTCTGTATGGTTCCATAAAGAACATCCAAAGAAAGTGTAGGGAAAATGTATTTATAAGGTAGGTTCTTTTAAGAACCTTTGATGGTTCTTTGATGAACAAACATTATTCTTCTACGGCATCGCTGTTAAGAAACTTTTGTAGCAAGCTTATTTCCAAGAGTGTAGTTTGTTCTAAGTTCAACAAGGAGTTAAATTATGAATGCTTACTAAAATAAACGTCTGCACAGTAATATTGTTCATTTCCCTAACTATGGGCTGTTTGCTGTTGCCAAACAGTGAAACAACATAGCATTATAGTCCATAATATAGAATGTGCACTGTAAAAATTAAAGGTTCTTTGAGTAACCATTTGGGGTTCTTCACATTGCCACGCCGGCGGAACCCTCAGGGGAACTCAAGGCATCGCTTCATGAAGGGCAGTTCTCTGAGGAACCCTCGAGGCTTCTTGGGGATCCCTTTTATTAAAATGGTCTGGAACCATCTTGGGTGCTTCAAGGCACCATTTCACAGTTTATATTTGCTTTTCACAATATTTTAATATGCAGAAATACTAAAAGCAAATACAAAGCAAACAGTTTATTGATAAACAACAACAATTTACATTGAATAAATATTCACAAAATAGTCAATATTGTACATTACAATTCTAAATTCATGAAATCAAATATATAATTAATATTGTGTTGGTGATATTGTTATAAATGAAAACAACATCTTAACAAAACTAGCCAAATAATTTGCCTTAACTTTAAATATAAATACAGAAATGTTTCAGGTACTTTGTGTCACGGGTGTGGCAAGAAAGAACCCAAGCACAGGCAGCGGGAGTACGGGGATAACAAACAGACTTTTAATGACAACCAAAAACCCCAAACAAAGACCCGCAATGGGGTAAAACTCATGAACAAGCAAAACAATAAACAAGTACAGAATGAAGACTAACTAAACAATAGACTGAATAAACACTTGACAAATGACAAACGCCGGCTGCACCGGCGTGGACGCTCCTCCGCTGCGCCTCTCCCTCCTTCTCCGCACCACCGGATCCATAGCCGATCTTGGCAAATCCGTGGGGACCGGAGGGAGTTCCGCAGCGGAGGAGTCCGCCGACGTCATACCTGGAACCCCCCTCTCCCGCCCACTGCTGGCGCCGCCAGAGTGAACGGGGACCGTGGAGCTCAAGCCGGAGGGTACTGAGTCCCCCCGGGTAGCGGCAGCCAGGTCGAGGCCCTCCGGCGTGATCGACCGCGAGGTGGAAGTCCCACGTGGAACCCCACCCCCGGGATCGTCCCGGTTGGCCATGAACCTGACCATTTCCGCGAACCCTAGGGGACCAAGCAGCCTCTTCTCAGACGGGGTGAGGCGCTGAGTGAGGCAGCAGTTGAAGATCGTCTTCAACTCTGCCTTGTTGAACTCAGTCGCCTCTGCCACCGCCGAGATTGCTCCGGTGAACTCCCGGTTCCCGTAGTTTCCCTGGCGGAACCCTAGCAGCAAGCGGGCTATGGCGGACCGTGAGGATGACGCCGTGCCATCCATCTTGCTGCCCGCTGGGTTCTGTTTGGGCTCGTTCATTCTGTCACGGATGTGGCAAGAAAGAACCCAAGCGCAGGCAGCGGGAGTACGGGGATAACAAACAGACTTTTAATGACAACCAAAAACCCAAAACAAAGACCCGCGATGGGGTAAAACTCATGAACAAGCAAAACAATAAACAAGTACAGAACGAAGACTAACTAAACAATAGACTGAATAAACACTTGACAAACTAAACTAAACTAAACACTTACTGAGACGACGAAACAGGAACAGGAACAGGCAATACTGAAATACAGTGGACGAGTAACAAGACGGACTGAATACAATTACCGAGCACAGGACAATGAAACATGAGGGTATTATATAGGGCAAGAACAAACGAGGGATAACGACACAGGGCAGGTGAGAAACATTAGACATGGCAGGGAAGCAATACATGAAACGAGAGGGGCGGGGCCAATGACAAGACACGAGAAAGCACGTGAGATGTCAAAATGTAAACAACTCATGGCTTTCTCACATGAAACCTAAGGGCTCCGTCCCGATCCTGCCACATGACTAGAAATACATAACCAAGAAGGCAGGACCGTGACAACTTTGTACAAATGTACAACTGTAAAAAAATCCAGCAAAAAAGTAGTCTCTAATAGCAAGGCCTACACCAATGGTAAAGTTGTAATTTGCCAAAAAGCAAATCCTTGCGAGCAAGGAAAAAACAATGCTGTTCTCTCCAAATGGGTTTCCTGCTATTACCAGGTGGTGTGAGGATCCAAAGTCAAAATAATTTCTATAGTGCATTTCACAATTTTGTATTGCTAAAGTAGATATGTATTTATGGCAAAAAGAGAACAGGAGCTGCGGCTGTTGGCCTTAGGTGTCCCAGGCAGTGCAAGGATGAGCACCAGGGTGGGCTGGAGCTGGGTGTGTTGGCCTGGGTGTCCCTGGGAATAAGACATAGATACAAAAAAGAGGGATTAAGATAACGTCTCAAAACATTACATTTAATCATTTAGCACATCACAAATTGGTTTACAAATGTAACAATAAACAAAAAATTACAATGTTTGTTAGTCACTGCTTTGGTCTATGGTTAAGGAGTACAATAGGGTATTTATAGCAACAACTGTAATAATCCACTTTATTCCGATTTTTTCATTGTCAGTGAATGTTTTTACATCTGCAAATATAACAAATAACATAATAATAAAAATATCACAATAAATATAATACTTACTTTTTTTTTGCTGCTCAACTGGATAATACTGAAAATTCAGAGGAAAAGGATAAAAACAACTGAATATGATAAAAATATTTAATTACAGACAATTTATGTAACATGGGTGGGGAAACCATTCAACACAAACAACAAAAAGTAAAAAAAAAAAGAAAAAAGTGGCTAAAAGTCATTGTTTGTCATTCAACACTAACGTTACCCATTTAACATTAGCCCCACAAGCTTCATCATTAACTTGTATTCGTTAGCATCTCGGCTAAAAAAAGCGCTGTCTACACTGTGTAAAATAAATAAACGGTTTAAACAGCCAAAAACGACCATACAATTAGAAGTGTCAGAGTACACATTTATATAAATAGTATATAGTTAATATATTTCAGTTATTTATATATTTTGACTTTACTTGTCAAAAAATATACTTGTCAAAATCGACTGTCCCCTCCAATGGGACAGTCGAGAGGTAGTTGCGATCCGTTATTTTGAATTCCCGCCTGTGGCGCGAGGGGACACCGGTGAAAACTCGTACCGCCTCGTGCCATACAAATGTTTGTGAACTGACTGCTCTGTATGCTTTAGAAATGCTATTAGGCTTGTTTGAGATGCACCTTGCCTCGCCTGTAAAGAAGACGAGAGTAGGCGGCTGCAGTAAGGGGAGGAGTGAAAAGAGCGCAGGCTAGATGGACACTTCCCAAATCGCGCTGTCGAGTCGACTGGAAACGGCAGCAATGGAATAGATCGCGTTCACGTTTTCTATCGCATTTTTCTTGGGCCAACTGAGTTTAAAAGTGAAAAATGTTCTAAATCGTATATTAGACAAACCATGTCAAGGCTGAACGAAAGAATTTAGATATGTTCTTTGACAAACGAATGCTTAAAACTTAGAACCTCCTATTTCAGGTTTACAGTTTATCTCCCCCCAAAAAATACATTTCAAAATTGTATGTGATATTTATCCTCCCTGGGGAGTTCCTATATTGTGTAAATTCTGTGTAAATTCTATTGTGTATTGTACACAGCAAAATCGCCAGTGTTAAAAAGGGTCAAATTAACGCTCACAGTGTTTATATAATCCACACTTTGAGAGTGTGGATTATATATACACCGTGAGTGTTAATTTGACCTTTTTTAACACTGGCGATTTTACTGTGTATTGTGTAAACTCTGTAACTCATTTCCAGAAAACACAGACCCTATTTTTCCCTATAATTCCTAGACAAAGTGCAATAATTGTGGTTAAATGAGTAAAATGTTGTGAATTTAACATGTCGTTTATAAAAAATGTAATATGGAAACTGTGAAAAAGGAGGTCAAACTTTTTTTTTAATATTAATAACTTTTGTTAGCTAAGAATTTAATTCCCAAATGTATTTTTTTAATTGTTTGTAGTATTTAATTATTTGGGACAATATTTAAAAATGCTGTCAAAAGCAAATAATAAAAAGCTGGAATTTTGTTAGACTTATTCGATAATATAAATAATATTTCTTGTTTTGAATTTACTAATATGGATGGATTGAACATTTTGATTTTTTTTCATTCTTTTTTGTCTTTGTTGTTTTGTTTGTATTATCTTTAATTGTTTTTTTCTCGTCTGTTTTTTAATGTAAACTGTATACCATCTTGTTTTGTAATGTTTTTGTTATACTTTAATAAAAAAATGCTTTTTATCGCAGATGAAATCTATGCAATTGAATTGCCTTTACATCAAGGTGCATGAGGACTATATATATGTCACCTTGGTGTGTTTTTTCCACATATAAATCTCAAAACCTACTTCAGTTAATGGGCTTATTAATGGAACACTTACAGTTTTTCTCGATTGCTAAAACACTATAACCAGGCTTTTGAACTAAAATTTCAAAACCATAACGGCATTTTTCAAAAAGCACACCCATTTTGCTGAACTATAAACACTATTCCCCTGCTTCAACACATGAGTCAGATTTGGTGAACTGTTACTGCAAAACTCTACACACAAATCCCTACATTTTCAGTGCTTACACCATGTGGAAAAGGAGGAGGAGGAGGAGGAAGAGGAGGAGGAAGAGGAGGAGGAGGAGGAGGAGGAGGAAGAGGAAGAGGAGGAGGAGGAGGAGGAAGAGGAGGGAAGAGGAGGGATGAAAAGGCCCGGAAGAGGGAAATGAGATAAGAGGATAAAGAGAGAAGAGAGGAAGAGAAGGAGAGAGAAGAGGAGAATGAGAGGAGGAGGAAGGGCGAGAGTAGGAGAGAGAGCAGAGAGAGGAAGTTTTCTAACATCTTCTGCCTGCATACTCTCCCTTTCTAAACCCGATAGGAAGTTTTCTCGCATCGGTGGAAAGTGTATGACCGAAAACCTTATATCCGTGCTCACCTCCTCCAGGCCATGGAAGAAGCCTGCCTAGACATATCGATAGATGCATGCCAAGGTTGGATCAGGCATGCAAGAGTATTTTACCCTCGCTGCCTGGCTAGGGCCAATATAGCCTGTGATGTGGATGAGATTCTCTGGCCTGACCCAGAACAAAGACGGGATGCTGAGGTGGAATAATTTTTTTTTTACAGTTGTGCTGTGTAGTACATGAATGAATAAAAATGTGCCAATGTATACATAGGTTGTGTCTTGTGTTCATGTGAAAAAGTTTTTGAGGGGGAGAACCATAACTTACCAGTTTTGGAAATATTGTTTTGAATTGATCTCACCAGTGTCTAAGACTATGTTGCAGTGTGGGTTTTTTTGAGGGCTTGTGTTTCATGTCTGCAGGAAAAGTTTGTTTTTTCAGCAAGTTTGAATGGTTTTGAGAAGAGAGCTTCATTTTGACCTGACAATAGGATGTTTGGAGAATTGGGTGAGATGTTATGGATTTGTGTTTACTGTTTTGAGAATACGAGGCATAATTTCAAGAAATGTGTTTTAGCAATCGAGAAAAACTGTAAAAAAAAAAATCAGCTGACATTCTCGCCAATGAGCATTTAAGCTGTGTCGTCAGTAAGTTGTTTCCCATCATGCTGTCGTACCGCATCCGGGATGCCTGCACGATCCGTTCACGCATGCGCATAATGACGTAGTAGACAATTCTGTTTAGCGACGACACTGCACGATCTGTTCCACGCTTGAGCACCTTTGTACCGCGACTTTCACTACTGTCCACCTCTGGTCTCATGTCACTTCTGTGTGCACACTATGCGTTGAAATACTCTGTAACGTTTCCCCAGACTTGTTTGTAGTTCTTTCTTCATGTAAGTGCAGATAGTCTAGGCAGAAATGCATATTATGTTCCTTATTGTGTTCTGTAACCACCATTGAAGGGATTATTCCTCATTTAGATTATATAGATAGATATATTAGCCTATATATAGACCCATACTAATACAAAACGAGTCGATTTAAAGTGAACTAATATTAGCAGCTTTTAATAAAAACCGTCTTTGACAATACTACTGACCTCAGATCGAAACACGGCAAGTTAAGTAGGCCTAATGCCATGCAGCAATGAATCGCAAAGGGGAGTATGGAGGAAACTGAAGGTTTGCAGTGACAGACTCTCAAGACTCAGACTTTATTCCACATGTAACCAAAATCGTGTATGTTCATGTAACAACTCCTTTATTATTTTGGATTGGCAACCACGTAAACACATCGTAATGCATAGCGTAAGCTACATTTTAAAACATCAAAATAGACCCGCCGTGAACTGTTAAATGAAAAACACGACGTAGCCTACAAAAATATGCCGCCAGTTGTGCCGTCTGGCCGTCAAGCGTTTCATCGCATGCTTGACACCAATAGTGTAGGGAAACCGTGAAGTTGTTTACTACGTCATTATGCGCATGCGCAGAACGGATCGTGCAGGCATCCCGGATCGTGTACCGACAATGCTTTTCATCAGCGCAGTCGGTGGAGAGCAACTGCGCCAGACTGAAGAATCCGATACAGCCACCTGGCCGTCGCAAGAGTTTTTTGACACACGTCAGCATGACATCAGAGCAAGGCGGACGTAACTCGGAAACATTTCTTACCGGCATGCATCTCGCGCTGATCACCGGTGATTGGTTCTGCGCAGAATTTGGCCATCTCAAACGAGCCTATTCTAATGCCGTATGCGTTTTGTCATAAGGTGATCAGTCTGCGCAGAGCTGGAAAAAGTTAAACCCACATACTAAGGAAAGCGCCACATGGCACATGCATTGACGCTGCGACATTGGGCCAACAGCACTACAGTACTGTGGAGGGCGAGACTGCACAATAAACACACAGAGCAGCTGCAGTTTGTTTGAATGGAAGGCACAACAACATTACATTTTCAAAAGATTTCAGTGACTTAGGATCTACTTATAGAATGAATAGTTATTGAATGATAGTTTTGTCTCCAATTAATATAATATCAATAGTAAGAAATATAAAAGAATTAAAAGCTTGCTGAAATTTTTCAAAATAACATTTAGCCTTTTCTAATCATGTGCATGATTTTAAAATGTGTGTTCACATAGCAGGGACCACAAACCAAACTTTGGCCTATTCTTATTCTTATAAAGCATCCAAATGGTCAGACACTAAAAATCCCTATTTCATGCAGAATTTTTTGGGGTTCCTCTAGATACTGTCTTGTACAAGAGAGATTCTCCAGGAACCACTTACAAGTTTACAGATCTTACAAGAACCATCTTTTTAGAATTTGAGTTCCTTCAATAACCCGCAAAGCACTTTGAGGTCCCAGTGTAGTGAAAAGGTGACTCCAGAACTTCAGAACTGAATATGGGCTTATTCAAGAATCTTCTAAGTTCCTGGAAGCGCAAAGACTATAGATGGTTCCACCAATAACCCTATTATAAGAAAAAGAGCTTCGAAACCCTTAAAATAAGGTGTAAGGTTCTTTGAGTACACAACAGGATATTTGAGGCACCTTTTATTTATAAGAGCAGAGGCTCCACGGCTCGTTTATAAGCACGTCGGTGCCCATCCTTAAATAACATGTTCATCACAATGACAATAAAAATTCGATCAATCTTATCTTTAAGCCCTACTTTCCAAAATACTCAAATGCAATGCTAACTCTGAAACATGGCATTAACTTACCTCTCTTTGTGATGCCTTTGCAGGTGTCTTACGAAATTGGATGTTATCCCACATGTTTCGGGGAAAGTTTCCTTTTAAGCGCACTGTCGATACATTTATTATGGTTTGTAAAACCAATCTGTATTATGCCGCTGCTCGCTGACATCGTGCCTGATGAATGATTGATGCTGGTTCGCGCCGCGGACGAATCATTCATTCGAACCGGTTCTTTCTTTTTAGTGAACCGGTGTAACCAGTTCAGCTGAATCGTTCCTGTTTAGCGTCTCCCGTAAACACGTAATATTATCCACAAATTAATTCAGTCATTCACTTTCTGGCGTGCATGACAGTCCCGCGAACTTGAACCAATATACCGGAGTTATTTAGTTACAACAACAGCACACACTGAACTGAACTGCTGTTTGAAGAGAGAACTTATGAGCATGCGCACCTCTCGTTCTAGAGTCGAGAGTCGGCAACAGTTTTCGGATCACAAGAATATTGCTCTATCAATGTTTTGTTTTGAAGGAGAACATAAAACATATATCGCTGGACTCGGACGAGACCGAGTAGAACATTTGCCAGACCAATGACCAAGTCCGAGTTCAAATACCAACGAGTCCAAGACAAGTCCGAGACCATTAAAAAACGTCTCGAGACCTGACTCGAGTAGGCTACTACAGCACTAATAGCCTTCCCGATACTATTCGAGGGTCAGACACACTCTCCCAATTTAAATCTAGATTAAAGACACATCTTTTCAGCCAAGCATTCACTTAATGCAAAATATGCAAAATAAACCACCGGGAGACTGCATTTATTAGATATTATTTACTAGAATAATCTTGCATGTTCTATAAACACCATGCACTGTGCTGTGTTTTACCTTTTTTGTGTTATTCAGTTTTTCTTACTTTCTCCTGTAAAGCGCTGTATAAATAAAATTGAATTGAATTGAATGACATTTCATTGTCATGTGACCCATTTGTTCAGTGACCTACGATGTCATTAAAATGAGCCTGGCTAACAGTATTGGTTCAATATTGTTCTATTTCTTACTTTTTGATTTTGGTGGCTACTCATGGGATAGAATAATATCCATCCGATGGATACTTAATAGCGGTAGAACATCCAAGTGTTTCGGGTCTTTTGAATTCTAAGAATTCACACAATCTAAAATGGTGCTAAAACGACACATTTTGTTTTCTGTTAAAACATCTCTGTTTTATTTGTAGGACAACACATTTAGTGTTAATTTTCATTTATTTCACACAAAATCAACACAAGCAATGTGTTTACTTAACACATTCTTTTTAAGAGTGGACATAATACTCATTTCACATACTATTTAGGGAAGAATGGGGTTTTGGACACAGTGTACAGTAAATGATTTTTCAGTGTTTGAGGGGTAAACCCCCATTGCTGCTGCAGCTGTTAGTGTCTCTGTGTTTGCCTTGAACTGAGTTCCATATTTTGGTATAAATACATTGGGACAAGCCCTCCCTATGTGTTGGCTACTCCTGCTAAATGAAGCTGATCAATCACAGAGGTGGAAGCTGCGACAGTGATTTAAGCGCCTCCTCTTTGGTCATGGTGGCCCATGTTTCCACTGGCAGATGCCACCTGAGCCTCCTGCAGACAGATGGTGGATAAGAAGAGGAGAGTTGCCCCCTCCCTGTCTTTCAGTCTTGAGGGCAGCTGCTCTGTGCGTGGCATGGAGAGAAGCCTGGCATTAAGACGGCGGTAGAGCTTGTGGACTTCGGCCTACGTCTGAGGTCCTCCTGGCAGGG
This sequence comes from Triplophysa rosa, assembly GCF_024868665.1. Classification (NCBI taxonomy): domain Eukaryota; kingdom Metazoa; phylum Chordata; class Actinopteri; order Cypriniformes; family Nemacheilidae; genus Triplophysa; species Triplophysa rosa. The sequence goes on from NW_026634564.1 coordinate 87,066, forward strand.
CTTCTGTCAATGCGTCCAACCCGTAATGCTGGAACTCATCAGCGGCTGTTGGAAAGAATCGATTGATGTTGAAAGAGTTGTGAAGAGAGTGGGCAAGGAAAAGCTGACCTACATTACCGTAAAATACAGTAACATGGACCTGTCGGTCTCATTGATGATTAAAGGGTCTTTGATAAAAAATAATGTTTGCTTAACCTTTGTTTTATTTTAGTATATTTTGTGGAAACGTCTATGGATTCCATGGAACACTAGCTGTGTCGCCAGAGCAACGCATTGGGAAACACCTCTGTGTGACCGCATCTCAACTCAACTTTATTTATATAGCGCTTTTACAATTTTCATTGTTACAAAGCAGCTGTACATGAGACATATTGACTATAAGCAAAATAATTAAAGTTGTACCTGCAAAAACAAGAAAAGGTTGAAAACACAGAAGACAGACATACCCACATACAAAACACTCCACACACACAATATGCACACGTACTAACACACATAGACATAGAGACACACACACACACACGGATGCGCACGCACACACACACAACACACACACACACACGTACGTACACAGACAAGTACGCACACACACACACGCTCAGTGAGAGCACACATTTAGGATAAAGGAGAGAGAAGCACAGGTCAAATATAACAGACTATAAATTCCTATATGCAATATTAATTAAGTAAAACTTTAAAATTCTAAAGCAGCCCCCCCGGTCAGGCAGATAGTGCAAAAACAGTATGCAAACGGTGGCGAGGAACCCAAAACTCTAATCGAGAAAAAAAACCTCAGGAGAACCCAGGCCCAACCAGGGGATTCCAGTTCCCCTCTGGCAAAAGCTGCTGCCTCTGCACAAGCTCCAGAGAACTTGCACAACAAGGCTAAATAAAATAAATAAACTTAATAATAAAATAAATTATAGTTTAAGATTATCATTAATAATCTAATAGCATTTGAAGTTTTGTGGTGAAGACATGTCAAGAGACCGCGTCCTTCTTTATCCAGCTCTATCATCTCAGCTCTTGTCAGGTCCCCACTTCCCATTCTCCGCTCTACCATCAGGTCAGGCCATGAACTGCATCCTGCTCGCTGTGGTAACCTTGGAACAATGAGACAAGACTGGCTGAGAGTAGAGTACTGTTCTGTACTCTTTGATGCAACAAGTACATCAGTTGTGTTTTTGGTTCCGGTTGATCTAACTAATGCAGCCTAAACCCTCTGAAGATTTATATTATGGAAGAGTAGTGTATGCAAGATTAAAAAGATGCGTCTTTAGTCTAGATTTAAACTGACAGAGTGTGTCTGCCTCCCGGACAGTGCAGGGAAGACTATTCCAAAGTTTAGGCGCTAGATAGGAAAAGGATCTACCACCTGCACTTGATTTTGAAATTCTAGGTATTACCAACTGACAGGACGCCTGAGAGCGTAATGCACGTGAAGGACTGTAATACAAAAGGAGTTCATTCAAGTACTGAGGAGCTAAACCATGTAAGGCTTTATAGGTAATAAGCAAGATTTTAAAGTTAACGCGATGCTTTATAGGTAACCAGTGCAAGGTTGACAGAACCGGGCTAATATGTTCATACTTTTTTGTACGTGTAAGAACTCGAGCTGCCGCGTTTTGGACCAATTGGAGTTTTTGTAATAAGCCTGCAGGGCAACCACCTAACAGTGCATTACAGTAATCTAGTCTTGATGTCATGAATGCATGAATTAACTTCTCTGCATCTGACATTGACAGCATATGACGTAGTTTAGATATATTCTTAAGATGGCAAAACGCAATTTTACAGGTGTTGGCGACGTGGCTCTCAAATGACAGATTACTATCGAATAGAACGCCAAGATTCTTTGCTGACGACGAGGGTTTTATGGAACATCCGTCAATAGTTCTGAATCTGAAGCACGTGTGTCAAATAAACTCATAATGAGGTAATGAGCGGGATGCCGGGCGGACCAAGAGTACAAAAGGGCATCCCAAATAAGCACACTCAGCTTTTTGTGCCTCAGCAAGTGGCTGCATGTATGTTTGTGCGTCTGAAGCATGGCTCATAAACAGCGGTACATTACGGACAGGGACACGAATGATTTATGTGTAATGTGTCTGGGAGTGCAGTACGCACAGTCAGCTCTCGAGGGACTTGGCTGTGTGCACTGCGAGCGGCTTCCCATTCGCACACTGCGCTCCCGCCTGGCACTCTTTGAGGAAGGTGCCGAGGCAGAGCGGCGACTGCAATTGTGGGGGTCATAATTGGATCTCGTAGAGGCGTCTGGGTCAGTTTCTATCTCCTCCTAGGCGGCATTCCTTCCTCCTTCTGACGTGGCGGGAGCGGGTTCTCCCACCCCCGGAGGTGCAGCTTCCAAAGTGGTGCCTTCCCTTCCTTTCTGACCTCCACGGCGAGCTGTCTAGGTCATGGAGGCACCCCCACTCAGCCCGTACATTCCCTCCCCACTCCAACATTTACTCCAACATCTACTCAGGCAAAGAAAACTTTGGCGAAAAAGCAGTCCTAGCCTCCGGGCTGGGTATGCTGGGGGCTGCCCCTGCTGAGGTGGAACGAAGCGCACCTCAGTTTATGGTACCCACCTAGCCTCGGTGGGATCATGACAAAATTTCAAATGCTATTAGATTATTAATGATAATCTTAAATCTACAATTTACCTTATTAGTAAGTTTATTTATTCTTATTTAGCCTTGTTGTGCAAGCACTGTTGAGCTTGTGCAGAGGCAGCAGCTTTTCCCATAGGGGAACTGGAATCCCCTGAGTTTTGGGTTCCTCGCCACCGTTTGCATACTGTTTTGCACCATTTGCCTGGCCGGGTTCTGCTCTAGAATTAGAATATTAAAGTTTTACTTAATTAATATTGCATATAGGAATTTATGGTCTGTTTATTATTTGACCTGTGTTTCTCTTTCCTTTATCTTAAATGTGTGCTTTCACTGTGCGTGCGTGGCTGTGTGTGTGTGTGTGTGTGTGTGCGTGCTTGTCTGTATGTGTGTTCATGTTTGTATATCCTGGTGGGGACCTAAACCTGAATGCACACCAACACATGGGGACTCATGTCACCGTGGGGACCAAAATTGAGGTCCCCATGGGCAAAAAAGCTTATAAATTGTACAGAACAATATTTTTTTAAAATCTAAAAATGCTAAAAGTTTTCTATGATCTTTAGGTTTAGGGATAGGTTTAGGGATAGGGGATAGAATATACAGTTTGTACAGTATAAAAAACATTACGCCTATGGACTGTCCCCACGTGTGTGTGTGTGCGTCTGTGTGTGTGTCTATATCTATGTGTGTCAGTACGTGTGCATATTGTGTGAGTGGAGTGTTTTGTATGTGGGTATGTCTGTCTTCTGTGTTTTCACCTTTTCTTGTTTTTACAGGTATAACTAATTGTTCCCTTTCTGTCGCTCTCTACGTTGTGTCGAACCGACAGATGGGGTTTGTCCCTGAGAACCAATCGTTTCCGACTACTTAGAAAAGGCCAATGAAAATTGGCAAATGAAATTTGCATGCCGGACTCTGCCCCGGACATCCGGGTATAAAAGGGAGACGGCGTGCATCATTCATTCACCTTTTGTTCTTCGGAGCCTTCGGTTATGAAGATCTTCTCTTGCTGCTTAGCAAAAGCTTCACGTTGCCAGTTCTACAACGTGGTGCAGCGGACTGTCCCTTCCTGCAGCGACTTCCCCTGGGCGTCTCGGCGGTTCCAGAGGTGTTCGAGCCTGCAGATGGTGACTCACCGTCTGCATTCTAAAAGAGCTAATTTCTCCAGCGTGGCATGTCCCGCTGTTCTCTTGGGTGCGGTGTCCTCATCGAGGATGGGGACAAGCACGATGTATGTGTCAGGTGTTTGGGGGTCCAACACGCTGAGACAGCCTTCGTGGACTCATCTTGCCCGCACTGCGGGCAGATGGTCATAGAGACGTTGCGGTCACGGGTGGCTGTTTTCTCCCGAGAATCAGCCACCACCTCGCATGCTTCCCGGGCTGTGACGAGGATGGCTAAGGCCATTCCGTTCGCCAAGGTGAGCGGCGAGGGTGATATAGGGATTTCTGCGAGCGCTAATCCATCGGCCAAATGCTCGCAGACCACTCGCACCCCGTCTCGCTCGCCTCATTGTTCCCTACCTGGTGGTGCCACACCGTCAGCATCCTCCTTCACGCAGTCGGACACGATGCATGATGAGGATGAGATGTCCATCGCAGCATCGGAGAGCGAATTGCTGGCATCAGATCCCGACGACTCTCTGCAGCTCCCCCCTAGGGGGGGACGAGCTCAGGAGGAGGCGGATGTCGAGATGTCGGCCATGCTTTCCCGGGCCGCCGTGTGCATTGGGTTAGAGTGTACTCCGGTGCCTCTCCCCCAGCGCTCACGGTTGGATATGTGGTTCTTGGGCTCTGAGCGCGACTCCAAGCCGTGCCCAACCCCGGTTCCATTTTTCCCGGAGGTGCATGAGGAACTGGCGAAGACGTGGAAAGCCCCCTTTTCGGCGCGTACACGTCAAACCGGTTCCGTCGCTCTCTCTTCCCTCGATGGTGGGGTGGCTAGGGGTTACGTCGACGTGCCCCAGGTGGAACGTGCAGTCGCGGTGCACCTGTGCCCGCAGGCGGCGTCCACCTGGAGAGGTCGACCGAAACTCCCATCCAAGGCGTGTAGGACTTCAGCATCGCTGAAGGCCTACACTGCCGCGGGCCAAGCTGCCTCCTCTCTCCACGCCATGGCCATCCTGCAGGTCCATCAGGCCAAGGCGTTGAAAGAGATCCACGAGGGAAAGACCGACCCGGGGTTAATGCAGGAACTCCGCACTGCCACCGACCTCGCTCTAAGGGTGACCAAGGTGAGCGCGGGCCCTGGGTCGGGGCGATGTCCACCATGGTGGTCCAGGAGAGGCATCTCTGGCTCAACCTTGCGCAGATGAGCGACGCCGAGAAAGTCCGCTTTCTCGACGCGCCCATTGCGCAGGGTGGGCTGTTTGGTGACACTGTCGAGGACTTCGCTCAGCAGTTCTCGACGGTGAAGAAGCAGACGGAGGCGATTAGCCATATTCTTCCCCGCCGAGACTCGGCCGCCCGTAGGCCTTCGAGTTCCCGTGCGGCCTCTGCTTCCCAGCAGCCCCGGCCCCCTTCGAAGCCAGCTCCGGTTCCAGCGCTCCCTACCCAGGCGGCACCCCGGAAGAGGGCGTCGAAGGGGAGACCACCACCCCGTCAGCAACCTTCGAGGAAGAAGCGACCCTGACGAGAAGACCCCAGGGAGGTTAATACCATTGGGCCCGTATCCAGCCATGACATCGCTGGACGGTCGATCCGGGACGGTTCCTGCCCCGTTCCTACATCAGCTGGGGCCTACGGGGGCCTAGCGCCCACTTTTTCACAAAAAGAGTTTCCTATCTCCCTGGGTGTTCTTTACAGCCGCTCTCACCCTCTGTCAGACGTAACCCGCCTCGTCCGCACTCCATACCCTCTTGGGACCTGGATGTAGCCCTGTCAGGTCTCACCAGGCCCCCCTTCGAGCCCCTAGGGGATGCCTCTCTTCCTCATCTTATGATGAAGACGGTTCTCCTTTTGGCGCTCGCCAAAGACTAGGGTCTACATTAGTTAGGATTGGGATAGTTTTTTTCTTTAACAAGCTCTGTTAGATTTTTTTTGTGAGAGATTTTCGTAATTTTCGTGACGTTTAAATTATATATATTTTGAGGATAGTTTATTGATTGTAGTTTAATATGGCGAGTGTAGTTGAAGCTTTTGTTCAATCTCCATCTTGCTTGATACAATGACTAAGGAACAGATGTTAGAAGTAGCTGCGCATTATGAGATAAAACTTTCTGCGGTCCAAAAAAGGTCAAAGGAGGGAATGCGGAAGATGATTAAAGAGATGCTAGTCGATCTTGAAGTTTTGGTCGATAGTTCGGCTCCGTCATTACCTGCTGTGACTGCTCTCTCGTTCGAACAGCAAAAAGAACTGCTTTTAATACAGCGTTAGACCGAATGTGAAAAACTGCGGTTGGAGTTTGAAAAAGCACGTCTAGAACGAGAGCTAGAAGAGAGCTGACAATTTCTTGAACGACAACGTATCCAGATTGAACAACAACGGTTGGATTTAATCAAAGAAGGTACACTTGTAGGTGGGGGTGCCGATGCGTCCTCACCCAAGCTGAATGTAGTTAATAATTTGCGTTTAGTCCCTTACGCTTAATGAATCTGATGTGGAAACGTTTTTTTCTTCTGTTTGAGAGAGTTGCTGTTGCCTATGAATGGAGTGATATTGAACGCGCGTTGCTCCTTCAGTGTGTTTTAACTGGCAAGGTTCAACAGGCTTATTCTTCACTATCGGTTGCAGACAGCCAAATCTATGAAAATGTTAAATCTGTAGTTCTGAAAGTCTACGAACGTGTACCAGAAAGCTATCGACAACAGTTTTGTACACTGCATCGTAATACTAACCAAACGCATGTTGAGTTTGTTAGAGACTTATCCCTGCAGTTTAATCGCTGGTGTATGTCGATGGACATTAAAACATTAGAGGATTTGATAAATCTAATCTTGTTGGAACAATACAAGAATACTTTACCCGAAAATGTTGCCTCTTACATTGCAGAGCGTAAAGTTAAAACCGCGTCCCAGGCCGCTTTGTTGGCTGATGAGTGGGAAATTATTCACCAGTCTCGAGCTGACAGATTCAAAGGTGAGAGCACTACTCATTTTAGTGTAAATTCACCGTTCATTCCTCTGAACCCAAGAGAGTGTTCTTTTAAAAGACCAGCTAGTAATTATGACAGTTCTTGTAATTACTGTTTGGAGAAGGGGCATTGGAAGGCAAACTGTCCAGTGCTTAAATTGAAGTCTGCGGATGCTAGATTGTTTAAATCTGTGAAGCCTGCAGCTTTGGCTGCTAGTTTGCCTGTGTCCGCTAGTACAGTTTCAGTTGATACGCCTGTCTCTATGTGTTTTGTGGAGTCCAGAGAAATATTTCATCTATTTATTTCTAACGGTTTTGTGTCGTTGCCAGGGAGCAATAACCAAATTCCAATAAAGATTTTGAGAGACACTGGAGCGTCAGAGTCTTTCATTTTGGAATCTGTGTTACCATTCTCATCTGATTCGCATACGGGTAAATCACTTCTAATTCGTGGAATTGGGTTGAACACGTTATCTGTACCTTTACACAGGGTTAACCTTATGTGTGACTATGTGCAGGGCGAAGTAGAGCTTGGTGTACGACCGGCTTTGCCTGTTGAGGAGGTGTCACTTGTTCTGGGTAATAACTTGGCTGGTAGTCACGTCTGGGTTAACGAGTTGCCATCCTTGGTGGTTTCTGACGCACCTCTCCTAAATAGTGATCCCGATGAAAGTGCTCAATAGTTTCCCGAAGTGTTTGTTGCATGTGCAGTAACCCGTTCGGCTATTAATGTAAAATCGGATGTAAAACCCGTAAAGGCAGAATCGTCCTTTACTTTGTCTGATTATCCATTGTCTGTGTCTCGTGACGATTTAAGTAAAAAACAACAGCATGATGACACAATAAAATCACAGTACGATCAGGCCTTTGATACCCTCGAAATTCAGAACCGAGCGCAAGGTTATTATGTAAAAGACGGTGTTTTACTGCGGAAATGGTCACCTTTTGACAGCGATAGCGTAGGTGATCCTATTGTCCAGGTAGTAGAACCTGTGAAATTTCGTTCGTTGGTTCTTGAAACTGCCCATGATCGTCTCGCTGGGCATGTCGGTGTTAAGAAAACGTATGACCGTATTCGTTATTTTTACTGGCCTCGGATTAAACGAGATGTTGCCAGTTATGTCAAAACTTGTCATACATGTCAGCTCAATGGCAAACCTAACCAAATTCTAAAGCCGTCTCTCTTGCGTCCAATTCCGGCGGTAGGCCAACCATTTGAACATCTCATTATTGACTGCGTTGGACCGCTTCCTTGTGCAAAATCTGGGAGTGAGTATTTGCTGACAGTGATGTGTCAAGTGACTCGCTACCCTGCTGCTTACCCGTTACGCTCCATTAATACAAAGTCTATCGTGAACGCTCTTGCTCAGTTTATTTCTATCTTTGGCTTGCCTAAGATCATCCAATCGGATCAAGGAAGTAATTTTACTTCAAGCATGTTTGCTGAAATACTTCGACAGTTGGGTATTAAACATAATTTAGCAACTGCATATCACGTGCAGAGTCAAGGAGCCCTTGAGCGTTTTCACTCAAGGTTGAAATCATTACATAGGGCTTACTGTGTCGAATTGGGACTTAACGTTTCTGTACGGATTACAGAAAATTGAATTTGGCTACAAAACCTGACTCTTTTCCTCTACCAAGGATGGAGGATTGCATTGACCAGGTTGGAGCCGCTAAATTTGTGACTAAACTGGATCTACTAAAAGGATATTGGCAAGTCCCTTTAACTGAGCGCGCACATGAGGTATCATCATTTATAACTCTGGGTGGATAATTTTCATACCGTGTAATGAGTTTCGGACTTCGAAATGCGCCTGCGACGTTTCAAAGACTAATGAATAAAATAGTCGCTGAGTTAGAAGGAGTAACTGTTTACCTTGATGATACTATTGTGGTCAGTGAGACGTGGCAGGAGCATCTCCAACGTCTACGATTATTATTAGTTCGCCTCAGTCAAGCCCATTTAACAGTCAATCTAGCCAAATGTGAATTTGCAGGGGCGACTGTTACGTACTTGGGTAAAGTAGTGGGACAGGGGCAAATTCGACCTGTTCGAGCAAAAGTGACGGCAATAGATGAGTATCCTGTCCCAACCACTAAGAAGGAGTTGATGCGTTTCTTGGGTTTAGTGGGTTTTTACCGTTGTTTTTGGAAGAATTTCTCTACAGTTGTTGCTCCTCTGACTGATCTCCTCAAATCCAAGGCATTGTTTGTGTGGTCCGAGTCCTGCCAGAATGCGTTTGAGGTTGTTAAAGCGTTACTTACTTCATCATCGGTCCTGGCGCCACGATTGGAGAAACCATTTAAAATTCAAGTTGATGCCAGTAAGCTAGGTGCAGGGGCATTGTTAGTCCAAGAGGATGATGTGGGAATTGCGCCCCCTGTTTGTTTTTACTCAACTCAATTATTCTACTATCGAGAAGGAGGCGTTGGCTTTAATCTGGGCTCTCCAACATTTCGAGGTGTATGTTGGAGGAAACAGTTCTCCTCCATCAGGAGAGACCTTCTGTCTCAGGAAGGGGTTGCAGTTCTTCACCCCCACCCAGAACTGTGGAAGCTGTGGTCTGGCCTCTGAGGGGGCCAGGCTCGTAGACTCAGGTCTCCCAACTGAGGTTGTGGAGACCATAATTAACTCCAGAGCTCCCTCCACGAGGAAGCTTTATGCCCTTAAGTGGAGAATCTTCACCTCTTGGTGTGCAGCTCGTCTGAGAGACCCAGTTAACTTCCCCTTTGACGTGATGCTGAGGTTTCCGCAGGAGCGATTCTCTGCTGGGCTAACTCCTTCCACCCTGAAGGTTTATGTGGCAGCAGTTTCTGTTTATCATACTCCTTTGGAAGGTTCATCAGTTGGTAGACACCCGCTGGTGGTTCACTTTCTTCGTGGCACTTGCAGGTTTAAACTTGTGAGCCACAATAGGGTGCCGACATGGGACCTGGCGGTCGTATTAGAATGACTTTCCGGGGCTCCATTGGAGCCACTCAACACTGCGCCAGACAGGCTTCTGTCTTTTAAGATAGTGTTCCTTCTGGCCATTACCTCCCTAAAGCGAGTGGGAGATCTTCAGGCCCTGTCGGTATCTCCTACATGCCATGAGTTTGCTCCGGGGATGGTGAAGGCTTTTCTGTACCCGAGGCCGGGTTATGTCCCTAAGGTATGCCGAGGCCCATTGTTCTGCAGGCCTTTTGTCCTTCCCCGTTTAGGAGCACGGACCAGGAGAAGCTGAACTTATGTGTCCTGTGTGAGCACTGGATGCATACATGCTCAGTGGAGGAAATCCGAGCAGTTATTTGTTTGCCTTGGTTCGCCCAGGAAGGGTTATCCACACTTTGAGCAGGTGGATATTGGATACTATCTCGCTTGCTTATGAACTTAGTTAGCCTCATGGCTAACACCTGTTGCCATGGGGGCCCACTCTACTCGAGGTATGGCTACCTCTAAGGCCTTAGGTTCAGGGTGGTCCGCTCACTTTTGTCATATTTTATAACGTCTCGGTTACGGCTGCAACCTCCGTTCCCTGATGGAGGGAACGAGACGTTGTGTTGAGAGATAGACTGGGGGTTTGATCTTCAGATCCTATCATCTCCGAGAGGAATTTAAAACGCCAATGGGCTTGGCGAATGGCACACGCATGTCCCCTCCCCATGCATACGGGTATAAAAGGAAGATGGCGGCGGTCATTCATTCACCCTTTGGGCTGAGGAACCTGAGTGGTATATATCCCGATCGCTGCAGCGGGTCGGCGAAGCATTGAGAGACAGATTGGGGACCTATCTTTACACGGCGCTGAGCCATATCACGACCTCCAGCGGAGCGACACTGACTGGACTTAGTGAGTCACAAGTGAGCACTACCGCGAGATGTAATCTTCCAACTCAACTCAACTCAACTTTATTTATATAGCGCTTTTACAATTTTCATTGTTACAAAGCAGCTGTACATGAGACACATTGACTACAAGCAAAACAATCAAAGTTGTACCTGCAAAAACAAGAAAAGGTTGAAAACACAGAAGACAGACACACCCACACACAAAACACTCCACACACACAACACGCACACGCACCAACACACACAGACACAGAGACACACACACGCACACACACACACACACACACACACACACACACACACACACACACACACACGTACGTACACAGACAAGTACGCACACACACACACGCTCAGTGAGAGCACACATTTAGGATAAAGGAGAGAGAAGCACAGGTCAAATATAACAGATAATAAATTCCTATATGCAATATTAATTAAGTAAAACTTTAAGATTCTAAAGCAGCCCCCCCGGTCAGGCAGATAGTGCAAAAACAGTATGCAAACGGTGGCGAGGAACCCAAAACTCTAATCGAGAAAAAAAACCTCAGGAGAACCCAGGCCCAACCAGGGGATTCCAGTTCCCCTCTGGCAAAAGCTGCTGCCTCTGCACAAGCTCCAGAGAGCTTGCACAACAAGGCTAAATAAAATAAATAAACTTAATAATAAAATAAATTATAGTTTAAGATTATCATTAATAATCTAATAGCATTTGAAATTTTGTGGTGAAGACATGTCAAGAGACCGCGTCCTTCTTTATCCAGCTCTATCATCTCAGCTCTTGTCAGGTCCCCACTTCCCATTCTCCGCTCTACCATCAGGTCAGGCCATGAACTGCATCCTGCTCGCTGTGGTAACCTTGGAACAATGAGACAAGACTGGCTGAGAGTAGAGTACTGTTCTGTACTCTTTGATGCAACAAGTACATCAGTTGTGTTTTTGGTTCCGGTTGATCTAACTAATGCAGCCTAAACCCTCTGAAGATTTATATTATGGAAGAGTAGTGTATGCAAGATTAAAAAGATGCGTCTTTAGTCTAGATTTAAACTGACAGAGTGTGTCTGCCTCCCGGACAGTGCAGGGAAGACTATTCCAAAGTTTAGGCGCTAGATAGGAAAAGGATCTACCACCTGCACTTGATTTTGAAATTCTAGGTATTACCAACTGACAGGACGCCTGAGAGCGTAATGCACGTGAAGGACTGTAATACAAAAGGAGTTCATTCAAGTACTGAGGAGCTAAACCATGTAAGGCTTTATAGGTAATAAGCAAGATTTTAAAGTTAACGCGATGCTTTATAGGTAACCAGTGCAAGGTTGACAGAACCGGGCTAATATGTTCATACTTTTTTGTACGTGTAAGAACTCGAGCTGCCGCGTTTTGGACCAATTGGAGTTTTTGTAATAAGCCTGCAGGGCAACCACCTAACAGTGCATTACAGTAATCTAGTCTTGATGTCATGAATGCATGAATTAACTTCTCTGCATCTGAGATTGACAGCATATGACGTAGTTTAGATATATTCTTAAGATGGAAAAACGCAATTTTACAGGTGTTGGCGACGTGGCTCTCAAATGACAGATTACTATCGAATAGAACGCCAAGATTCTTTGCTGACGACGAGGGTTTTATGGAACATCCGTCAATAGTTAAACAGTATTCTTGGTTGTTACTTATAGCAGTTTTCGGTCCAATAAGTAACACTTCCGTTTTGTCCGAGTTCAGTAATAAAAAGTTGTTACTCATCCAGTTTTTTATATCGACTATGCATTCCATTATTCGATGGAACTGCTGTGTTTCATGAGGCTTCGAGGAAATATAAAGTTGAGTATCATCAGCATAACAGTGAAAGCTAACTCCGTGTCGCTTTATTATATCTCCTAGAGGTAGCATGTATAATGCGAAGAGCAGAGGCCCTAAGACTGAGCCCTGTGGTACACCGTACTGGACTTGCGATTTGCGTGACACCTCATTGTTTATTGCTACAAATTGAAAACGGTCGGATAAATAAGATTTAAACCATTTCAAAGCTATTCCCTTAATGCCGACATAATTTTCGAGTCTATGTAGGAGTGTGCTGTGGTCAATGGTATCGAATGCAGCACTAAGGTCTAGCAGCACCAATAACGAGATACAACCTCGGTCAGACGCCAATAGCAGATCATTTGTAACTCTGATCAAAGCAGTCTCTGTACTGTGACATGCTCTAAATCCAGACTGGAATTCTTCATTGATGTCATTCCTTTGGAGGAAGGAGCATAATTGAGTTGAAACTACTTTTTCCAGAACTTTAGATATGAAAGGTAGATTCGATATAGGCCTGTAGTTCCTTAGTTCTCTAGGGTCGAGTTGGGGTTTTTTGACAAGGGGCCTTATAACAGCCACCTTATATGCTTTAGGCACATGTCCTAATGTCAGAGATGAGTTAATAATACCAAGAAGAGGATCTATAATTTCTGGGAGCATCTCTTTCAGTAGATTTGTAGGTATAGGGTCTAGTATGCATGTTGTTGATTTAGATGATCTAATAATTTTAGACAGCTCATCTTGATCTACGGTATAAAATAATTGCATTTTCTCCTTAAGGGCGCTGTAGTTAGTTTGTTCAGCGGGTTTCACTTCTGATTGCATTGTTATAATTTTTTCTCTAATATCTTGGATTTTATATGTGAAGTAGTTCATAAATTCATCACTGCTATGCTGATATACAGGATCAGAAGTCACTGACGATTTATTTTTTGTTAATTTAGCCACCGTGTTAAATAAAAACCTAGGGTTGTGCTGGTTTTCTTCTATTAGTGATGAAAAGTAGGCGGATCTAGAAGTTATTAGGGCTTTCCTGTATTTTCGAATACTATCCTTCCATGCTGTACGAAATACCTCTAATTTAGTTTTCTTAAAGTTGCGCTCCATTTTTCGGGCCGCTTTCTTTAGAGCCTGAGTGTGTTCATTATACCACGGTGTGGGGCTGCCATTTTTAATCTTCTTTAAACGTAGTGGAGCAACTTTGTCTAGCGTTACCGAGAAGGTGGAATTAAAATTTTCAGTGGTAATGTCAAGATCTTCAACGTTATTTCTCATGATTTGAGACAATTCGGGCAGATTATCGAGAAACGCATCTTTGGTAGTTGAAGTTATTGTTCTACCATATTTGTAACAATGAGTTTTATTTGCAGCCGTAGGCCAGTGAAGCAAACATAATACCAGATAATGATCCGAAATGTCTTCACTCTGCTGAAGGATTTTAACGTCGTCCACATTTATACCGTAAGACAGTATTAAATCTAAAGTATGATTACGAAGGTGAGTGGGTCCTGACACATGTTGACTAATGCCCATGGAGTTAAGAGTGTCTTTGAAAGCCATTCCTAAGGCATCTGTAACGTTATCTACGTGGATGTTAAAGTCACCAACGACAAGGAGTCTATCTGCGGCCAGTACTAGTTCTGATAAGAACCCACCAAATTCTTTAATAAAATCTGTGTGGTGCCCTGGAGGCCTATATACAATAGCTAGAATCAATTTAAAAAGTGTTTTATCTTTAGTATTAGGTGTTGAAACATGAAGAACCATGACTTCAAAAGAATTATATTTAGAGTTCGACTTCTGGGAAATGCTAAGAGAGTTATTGTAAAGTGCTGCGACACCTCCCCCTCTGCCTTTTAGACGAGGCTCGTGTTTATAATAATAATCTTGGGGGACAGATTCATTTAAAGCAATATAATCATCTGGTTTTAGCCATGTTTCTGTCAAACAGAGCATGTCTATTTTATGATCTGTTATCATATCGTTAACAAAAAGTGCTTTATTAGAGAGAGATCTAATATTTAGCAATCCGAGTCGTAACAGTTGATTATCTGTATTTTGTTCATGTTTAGTTTGTTTAACGTTTATTAAATTACTTTCAAGAGGTTTACGCATTATTTTATGTTTGCTAATCCGGGGGACAGACACAGTCTCTATTTTGTGATGTTTGGGAGAACGGATTACTACATGTTGTACATTTTGTGTATTCTGCGACGTGAGACGGCAAGCAGACAGTTGGTTAAGCCATACTGTCTGCTCCCTGACCTGGGCCCCAGCGAGTCAAGTTTTAGCATTAGCATTAAGACTTTTTGCCATATTTCTAGACAGGATGGAAGTCCCAGCCCAGGAGGGATGGAGACCATCTCGTTTCAACAGGTCAGGTCTGCCCTCAAAACTCTTCCAGTTATTTATAAAAACTATATCATTCTGCAGGCACCACTCAGACAACCAGCCATTTAGTGATGATAATCTGCTATAAATCTCATCACCACGATAAGCATTGAGGGGGCCAGAGAATATTACAGTGTCTGACATCATGCTTGCGAGCTCACACACCTCTTTAATGTTATCTTTTGTGATCTCCGATTGACGGAGTCGAACATCATTTGTGCCGACGTGAATGACAATCTTACTGAATTTACGATTAGCCTTAGCCAGCACATTTAAATTTGACTTGATGTCAGGCGCTCTGGCTCCCGGTAAACATTGGACTATGGTGGCTGGTGCCTCTATGTTAACGTTCCGAACAATAGAATCACCGATAACTAGGGCACTTTCAGCAGGTTTCTCAGCCGGTGCGTCACTGAGCGGGGCAAACCTGTTCGAGACTGTAATCGGAACGGTCGAGTGATGTTTTGTCCTGCGACTACGCCGTCTCACAGTCACGAAGTTTCCCAGCTGCGGGGGATTTTCAACCGGAACCGAGCTGTGTGCGCTAATGTTGCTCGCATCCAAAGTGTTTTCTATCGTCGTTAAACTCTTACTATCCTCAGATAAAGATTGGATGCGAGACTCTAATTCTAAGATCTTCTCTGTCAGCCTAACTATTTCCCTGCATTTATCGCATATAAAGCCCTCGCAGCTGACAGAGAAGGCTAAGCTAAACATATGACATGAGGTGCAAGTAACAATAATAGGAATAGAAGCCATAACTCACCGGATTTGAAGTGCAATTCCAACTTACCAAGGTTGCTCGATGGATCGTAGTATACTCGCTTAAAAAGAGAAACAGTTAGCACACAAGACAAACCAGAGGCAAGATGATATTCCACAGTGTGAACAGAAAGCAAGCTAACACGCTATTGCTATGCTAACGACGTTAAGTTAACTATCACTTTTGGTTTAGACTCTTCCAAGTAAATAACAGGAACAGGGTTATTGAGATATCAGGATAAGTTAGCAACGACAATAATAATTAACGAAAATAAAATACACTAATATTAGAGCGAAGTGATAAGAGCACTGATACAAACAAGCTGCCGGCAGCGATGCAGGAAACAGGAAGCAATGCAGGAAACAGGAGGATCAGTACTAGTCATACTGGGAAGTTTGTACCGACGGCCATCACGGACGGTGGCGTTCGTCTCTAGTAGCGAGGCGCCATCCGGAGCCGCAAAAACACTGGGGAAACACTGCTCTCCTCTTTGAAGAGTGTGTTACGGAGGTCACATCCTACCACAAGGGGAGGTACATGTGGAGACACCAACATGGTCTCACCAGTGGGGAGAACATGTGAGAATTTGCGTCAGCCCGGATGGGGGGACAGAACCCAGGTGGGGTAACCACCGGAGGGGAGGTCACAGGTTCACCAACGGGGGAACCAGGAGTGAGGAATTCAACATACGGGACGACCCTGCAGGAGAGTCACTATGTATGGGGCAACAGTCCTAGCATAGGGGTCCACCTGAGCAGGGGTGACTCTACCAGTACTGGACTTGGTTCCAACAGACCGCTCCGCCCGGTCTGTTTACCATAATGCCAAAGATGCTTAGTGATGGATGGAATGACTGTACTTCGCCCTAAGGGGGGAAGTAGGGAGGCTAGATAGCACGCTAGGCTCACCTGGAGAGGGGAGAAGGCGCTTTTACAGGCGTACGCCCAAAACAGATGCCTGTCTTATACGCCGGTAGCGTGTAAGACATGGGCTGACACTGGTTCCACGCGGAGGTTGTAAAACCTCTCAAAGGTACTGGGCATGGCCCAACCCGCAGCGTTGCAAATGTCTGCCAGAGAGGTGCCCGGAGCCAGTGCCCACAAGGAGCCATACCCCGAGTGGAGTGGGCTCTCACTGCCAGGGGGCACGGGCAATCTTGGGACTGGTATGCCAAAGCAATGGCATCCACAATCCAGTGCACCAATCTCTGTTTGGAGACAGCCCTCCCCTGGTGCTGTCCCCCATAACAGACAAAGAGCTGCTCAGAGTTTCTAAGGCTCTGCGTGCGGTCCAAGTAGAGGTGCAGTGCGCGTACTGGACACAACACGTTGGAGGTTGGGTCTTCCTCCATAGAAGAGAGCGCCTGCAGGTTCACCACCTGGTCCCGGAAGGGAGTGGTGGGAACCTTGGGTACCTAACCGGGCCGGGGTCTCAGGATAACATGAGAACTACTGGGCCAGAATTCTAGGCACCCATGGGACACAGAGAATGCCTGGAGGTCCCACAGCCTCTTGATAGAAGCGAGCGCCATCAAGAGTGCCGTCCATGTGCCCCAGGAGCCTCTGAAAATGTTTCAGCAGGACCGCTGGAGTCCGCCTGACCAATTTCAGACAGTTCAGCACCGACTGTGCACGCTCATTGGTGAGATGCGCTGACATACTGTAGTGGTTTTAGCTAACGTTATTATATTGATGAGCAAAGCTCACCAAATATGGTTCTCCACCAGATCTATCAAGATCATATCCATGAAATGAGTTATTTAAAACATCAATTTCAATCAAGGAATTAGTTTAGCTCAAAGGAAAATACGTATAATAATCATAATCAAATACACATATTTTACGGTCTCTGATTAGTAATATAAAGCATAAAAACACTTGTATGCATTCGTCCCGCGAATTCATCAATGATATTATATACTTTACATTATCTCATGGCCATAAGTAACGTGACTTTACCAAACAGGATTTAGAGCAAAGGTAGCGAATCGAAACACAGTAAAAGGGCCCAGGCTTGTGAGCGTGAATACAGATGACGATCGCATAACACAAACAAATACATGAAACACAAACGCACTTGGAAGCGCGGAGAGAGAAAGAGAGAGAGAGGGAGAGAGAGTGGAGAAGCCACAAACCAAGTTTTGAGGGCCGGTAGTAAAAAGGCAAGAGAAGAGAGAAGAAGAGAGTCTTTTCAGAGCAGGCTGAGTTTGAATCGACCAATCAGAGTTGAGCAGGGAAAAGGTTCTTTGTCCAATCAACAGCTAATTTGCATCTTTATGACCTCCTGGCAACTTTACAAAATACCATTCCAAATTATAACATAATGAAAAGAAAGTGTTCTATGGTCACACAATGTATATAAACAAGGAGGAATTGTAAAGACAAACATTTTTATATCAAATATGCTAAGGTTTGAAGTGCATCAAGACATGATTCATTCGGAGGTACGAATACAAACAAAGCCTGAATTAACTTGCCTATTTAACAATTACAGATTACTTAAAAATGGCAAGAGCGACAACATATAACCTAGATATTTAGATATATTTATAGAAAAGGAAAGTTGAATCACACAAGTTCCTATTTGTCAGAGAGGTTTCTCTGGTTAGCCTCAGATGTTAAGTTTCAGATGAGACAGAGAGACTTACCACCTCTGCTTTGAAGCTTAGGAGTCGTAAAATATCCCACAGAGAAACAAAAGGGGTTATCAACACTTACGGTGAGAGCACCAACCCAAGTCCAGGCCCCTGGATTTAGATCTGACTCTGTCCTGGTTTCTTGATATCAACATCAAAGGACCAAAAGAGAGTGGAGGGAGTTTATGGCGTTTCTTTAAATGACTCCGACCGTTTGGCTCATGCTAAATTCTCTACAATATGGACAGAGTCTAGTTCCATACCGAGATAAGCTGGGGAGAGCTTGCTCTTTTCCCGGTTGACCCGTAGGCCCAGATGGTCTAGGTGCCGGAGCACGAGGTCCCTGTGTGTACAAAACACATCTCGCGAGTGTGCCAAGATAAGCCAGTCATCAAGATAGTTGAGTATCCGCATGCCTTGCTCCCTGAGGGGTGCTAAGGCGGCATGTACGAGTTTGGTAAAAACTCGAGGAGACAGGGCCAGAACGAAGGGCAGGACCTTGTACTGATACGCTCTTCCCTCGAATGCGAACCGCAGGAAAGGCCGGTGTCGAGGGAGGATGGAGATGTGAAAGTACGTGTCCTTCAGGTCGATTGCCACAAACCAATCTTGGTGACGAATTGAGCCCAAGATGCGCTTCTGCATCAGCATCCTGAATGGCAGCTTGTGTAGGTGCTTGTTCAGGAGGCGCAGATCCCAAAACCCAGAAGCCATTTCGGTTAGAAGGACGTGTTCGATCTCACCTTTCGCCAGAAGGACGGCAACCTCGTCCCGAAGCATGTGTCGAACCGAGGTGTGGAGAATGCCTCGAAACATGGGCGTGCGCATTGGATTGCATAACCGAGACGGATCGTCCTCTCTAGCCAGCGTGACGGGCTGGTGCACTCTTGCCAAGCACCCAAGAACCTTGACAGCGGAACCAGAGGGATGATCTGCTTCACCGTGCCGTGGGAGGCTGGTTCGGTGGCTGACAGAGCGGTCACTTCGCACGGGGCGGAACCCTGCGGAGTTTGACGGCTCTGTTGATTTACCTGCTTGTTGTCGCTGACCGACGCAACATTCGGTGGAGGTTGTGGCTGGCAGCTTGATCCGTCCAAGACACCGTCGAGTCGAGGGTGCTGTGGGAGAAGGAAACCCAGGGAAAAACTCTCCCTATGTGAGAATGTGGGCAGCAGGCAGCATCCCTCTCTGACCTGTGGGCGTTGGTAAGGGCCCGATGTTGACAACCCGGGTTCTTCCCGTCAGGGCCGCTTAGAGGTCCTCTTAGCAGTTTGCTGATTGGGGGCAGATGCTGATGTGGTAAAAGTCGATCTTGAAGTTCAAAAAATCTCTCAGACAAAGAAGGTTCAGGCGTCAAGGAGTTAACTTTATTTGATCAGGCCAAACAAAGTGAGATGTCCCAAGTCATCTGAAAACTTGGTGTTTTCCAGCCTACAGTTATAGTGAAACTTAGGAAAGGAGGTCCTTTCCTAAACCAATCAGGTAAATTCCCT
>NW_026634565.1:0-5198 GCF_024868665.1 Triplophysa rosa
CATCACTTGTACACTATTTAGCCACTGCCTTTTTCATTTGTTCTTTGTCTTGTCTACTGTGTGGTAACTGCCTTCTTGGAGTTTTGTTTATTTGTATCGAGTGCTTTCATTAAATATATTCTCACTGTGGATTACCACCATCTCCTTCGTCTACCGGGAACCGTAACAGAAGACAAGACCAACAGAAATGGAAAGAAAAGGCTCTTCAGAGGCTGCCCTGCTGGAGCTAAGGCAGGAAGGCCAGCCAATGGAGAGCTATGTGGAGGAGTTTGTTGGATTGTGCTATCTGGTGAGTTGGAGCGATTCCTTTCTTAACCGCTTATTTTTGACTGGCCTGGATGCTCGTCCTCATTGTGCTTCCTGTCGCAGATGAGTTTCCGCTGGAGGACTTTATTAATTTAGTCCTCCAAGCGATGGGCTCTGCATTCTGTGTCGGGAGAGCGGATGAGGACTTGAGCGATCATCAAACAGAGCCATTCAATAGCGGGGAATCGACTCCGGCTCACCCCATAGCCATTCAGCAATCCTCCACAACGCCTCATCGCCGTGGGAGACGGCTTGGGCGCCCCGAACCAGAGGCCAGCCAGCCACCATCCTCCAGCACGGAGACCTCACCAGACGTCACCGCGGACGGAGAGCCTAAGCCCACCGCGACACCGAAGCCAGTATGCGAGACCCGCGACTGAGCCTGAGTTCGCCCTGGAGCATGAGCCCTGAGACGCGTCTGACCAGGTGCGTGAGCCGGCTACACCGTACATCGCCATGGGAGTCCTGGTGGACTTCGAGGGCCTCGAGGGAAACCCCGCCTATACTCCCGCCGCTGAGGGTGAGCTACAAACAGCCTCTGAACTTTTAGACTGGACAAATGACATTGACTATTGGCTGCTGCCGTCCCCGCTGGTCCCGCCCAGCGCTTCCACGTCCCCGCTGGTCCTGCTCAGCGCTTCCACGTCCCTGCTGGTCCTGCCCAGCCTTCCCCAAGCAGCCAACTCTCCTTCGTCAGTCCCCAAGCTCCCGCCCTCCCTCCCTTTGCCTCTTCTGCCTCCTCTGCCTTTGTCAGCATGTGAGTCAACCCTGGGCCTGGTAACCCCTGAACTGGACTCCTCCATGTCTCCACCATCAGCATCCAAGACCCAAACTCCACCTAGGTCCTTCGACCCAGCGGCTACACCTCTGCTCATAGCTCCCTCCTCTCCACCGTGTCCCGGCATTCCTCTGGCTTCACCAGGCTCCCTCATCCCTCCGGCTCCGCCTTGGTCAGTCGTCGACCATCCGCCGCCTCGGGGCTCCGTTCCTCAGGCTATGCCTCATCCGCCCCTTCTGCATTGTCAGGCTCCTCCTTCCCCTCGGCTCCTCCTCAGTCCTCAGTCACACTGGCTCTGCCGCGGTCTGCCTTGGCCACGCCTTCTCCTTAATCGCCTGAGCTATCGGCTTCGCCTCGGACCTTCAGACCTTCGGTGTCACCTGGGCTCTCCGTCTGCGTGGCTACACCCTGGACTCCTCCGGTTTCGTCTCTGTCGCTCGTCACCAGGGTTTCGTCAGTCTGCTCTCCACCATGGCTCCTCCCACCCTCGACGCCACCCTGGGACCTCCTCCTGGCTGGCATCTGGATCATCCTCCTGCTAACGCTGCTCTGGACACCTCCCCAGCCCTATGGACTACCTCCTGCCTTCTTCCCTTGGTCAACCCCGCGTCCACCGCCTGAGATCCCACGCGCCGTAGAACAACAGAGGAGGGGAGGTGGGATCTCAGGCGGTGGACGAGGGGATGACAAAGGGAAGAAGGCAGGAGGTAGTCCATAGGGCTTGGGAGGTGTCCAGAGCAGAGTTAACAGGAGGATGATCCAGATGCCAGCCAGAGGAGTCCAGGGTCACGCAGACGGAGAGCCCAGGTGACACCGAAGGTCTGAAGGTCCGAGGCGAAGCCGATAGCTCAGGCAAGGCATGGCCAAGGCAGACTGCAGTGGAGTCAGTGCGACTGAGGAGGAGCCGAGGGGAAGGAGGTGCCTGTCAATGCAGAAGGGGCAGAGAGACGAGGCATAGCCAGAGGAACGGAGCCCCGAGGCTGCGGATGGTCGACGACTGACCAAGGCGGAACTGGAGGGACGAGAGATCCTGGTGAAGCCAGAGGGATGCCAGGACACGGTGGAGACGAGGGAGCTATGAGCAGAGGTGTAGCCGCTGGGTCAAAGGACCGAGGTGAGGTTTGGGTCTTGGAGGTTGAGGGCGGAGACATGGAGAAGTCCAGTTCAGGGGTTAACAGGCCCAGGGTTGACTCACATGCTGACAAAGGCAGAGGAGGCATAAGAGGCAAAGGGAGGGAGGGCGGAAGCTTGGAGACTGGCACAGGAGAGTCGGCTGCTGAGGGAGAACTGGGCGGGACCAGCGGAGGCCTGGAACGGCTGGGCAGAACCAGTGGGGAAGGGAGCAGCCAACAGTCAAAGTCATTAGCCCAGTCCAAAAGTTCAGAGGCGCCTTGCCGCTCACCCTCAGCAGCGGGAGCATGGACGGGGCTTCCCTCACAGCCCTCGTAGTCCACCAGAACTCCCACGGAGATGCAAGGTGTAGCTGGTTCACGCACCTGGTCAGACGCATCTCGAGGCTCATGCTCCAGGGCGAACTCAGGCTCAGTCGCAGGGTCACGTCCTGTCTTCGGTGTTGCAGTGGGCTTAGGCTCTCCATCCGCGGTGACGTCTAGTGAGCTCTCCGTGCTGGAGGATGGTGGCTGGCTGGCCCCTTGTTCGGGGCGCCCATGCCGTTTCCCACGGCGATGAGGCGTTGTGGAGGAGTGCAGAATAGCTATGGAGTGAGCCGCAGCCGATTTCCCGCTATTGACTGGCTCTGTATGACGATCGCTCAAGTCCTCATCAACTCTCCCAATGCAGAATGCAGAGCCCATCGCTTGGAGGACTAAATGAATGAAGCAAAATGAGGATGAGCAGATCGTCATCCAGGCCCATCAAAAATAAGCGGTTAAGAAAGGAATCGCTCCAACTCACCCGATAGCACAATCCAACAAACTCCCCCACATAGCTCTCCATTTGCTGGCCATCCTGCCTTAGCTCCAGCAGGGCAGCCTATGAAGAGCCTTTTCTTTCCATTTCTGGAGGTCTTGTCTTCTGTAACGGCGGCGATAGACGAAGCAGGCGAAGGTAATCCACAGAGATAATATATTTAATGAAAGCACTTCAAACAAATGAACAAAACTCGAAGAAGGCAGTTACAACACTTTATACACTAAATAGTGTCCAAGTGATGACGATAACAACTAACAGGTGCAAGTAAAACAAAGAGGTACATGTAAGGGATCGTGGCAAAATTAAGTCGAAATGTCAAAAACGGGAAAAACTAAACAAGGAAACAGACGTAAATGTGACATAACACCCCCCCACCCCGGAAGGCACGACCTCGCGCCGTAGAACAACAGAGGAGGGGAGGTGGGATCTCAGGCGGTGGACGAGGGGATGACAAAGGGAAGAAGGCAGGAGGTAGTCCATAGGGCTTTTAGTCCTAAGGGCAGTTACAACACTTTAGACAAGACCAAGAACAAATGAAAAAGGCAGTGGCTAAATAGTGTCCAAGTGATGACGATAACAACTAACAGGTGCGAGTAAAACAAACGAGGTACAGGTAATGGATCGTGGCAAAATTAAGTCCAATGTCAAAAACGGGGAAAACTAAATAAGGAAACAGATGTAAATGTGACAGTATGCGTGACACAAAGCATTTAGGTTTTAATGAAAGGTATGGTAACAGATTTGTCAAATGTAGCGGCTATAGAATATTCCTCTACCTTTCCATGGAGTTCAAATGCAAACCCTCTAAATCCATCAGAAAACTTTTAGTTTAAATTAGCATTTTTCATCAGGCTCCAAAATTTATTTTCAGCAATACCAAATATTCCAGACCGGGCAGAGTGTGGTATTAAGCGGGTTTCGAAGCAAAATTATTTAAGTAATGTCTGTGGGGGAGCACAACATTGTAATTTCGTTTTTGACGGCGATGGCTTTTAGGGGGTCTTGTATCTGAACTCTAAAATTATTTTTTTTGTTTTATTCTATGAAGTAATGACAACAATCCTCTCAAATAAAAAAATTAAACAGAAAAAACTAGTATAAAACGATGCCATGTTTGTAGATCTTGAATACTTCATAGTAGGGCTGGACCAGAATATTCGATTATTCGAATATTCGTTCGGTGGGTTGGCATTCGATTTTCAATTTTGAGATTCGAATATTCTTTTTTTTCAAACACCTGGCATCCCTCGACCACAACAGCACATCAAGTTTGAAAAATCAGATGAGTTCTGTAAGTAGTAAAAGCCTAAAAAAATGCTAGTTTGGGATTTATTATGTGTTCTTTATTATGTGTTCAAATGTATATGTGCATTGTGCAGATCTGCTTATGTTATCAAAACAACACAAGAGCAATTAATAAAAGATGCTTTGCGCTGTTTGGTCTGTGCAGCGCTGCATGATGTCCGACAAACCTAATATTTGGAGCAGTTTGGGACCCGGTAAGGACACAGGTTGCATGTCACTATGTCGCACGTATCCAAAGTTTTTTTTCTTACGGTGACAGTTGAAGCTGAATGAGGACTTTAAACAGTCTCATGCCCGTCATGCATTTATGGCGCGGTTGGTGTCTATGGCGCGGTTGGCAATTAAACTGCGTTCTGTGCCTGAGCAACATACAAGAAATACTCAAAACATTTTTCTAAACTAACGTAATAAAGAAAGGAAAGGAAATATATCTAATTTACCTTTGAAAACAAAACAAAACTATTTTAATGGCTGCAACAGTTTAAACAGCAGTTGGCAATCAAATTATGCTAGCATCTGAACTACAAACAAAAAATACTCTGTTATTAAAATACTGTAACTATTTTATTGTGAGTTTATTCATTCTGAACATGTTGCGTGTCCATATTTCACCAAAATGCGACACTGCACTCCCTTGGGCACGCAGCAACCATTCATTGGATGAATGGTTCTCGACATAATAAAAATGCAGACAGACAGACACAGAGAATCCTGCCTTTATTAGAGAGAAGAAAATGTTCAGCCCCCTCCCTTCGAAGCTTAGAATATTCGGTGTTGATTACTTGCGGAGCTTCGAAACTCCAAAAATGGTATTTGGACCAGCCCTACTGCAAAGAAAACAAGTTTATATTTATTTGTAAACAACACAATACTAATG